>NC_136968.1:19808889-19882905 GCF_032717465.1 Coenobita brevimanus | reverse complement strand
ATATGCCATCAGCAAGGCAGGTAATTTCTGATCCCATTCCATCTGTCCCGATACACAGTACCTAATCAGTACTTGTCCCAGGGTCCAGTTGAATTTCTCCATCATCCCATGTGACTTGGGCCTTAGTGGAGTCGTCTTGGACTTCTTGATCCCCAGTAACTTGTAGCACTTACGATACACAGCAAACTCGAAATTTCTACCCTGGTCTGAGTGTAGCTCTTGTGGCATCCCAAATCGGCAGAAGAACTGGTCAGTCACAACTTGAGCAGTTGCAGCTTCCTGATCTGGAATAGCATAGGCTCCGGGCCACTTTCTGAAGTAGTTCATGGCGACACACATTTTAACAGTTTCCTTTTTCAGTGTGTGGCAGAGTTCTAGTAATGTCCACTATGACTCCTTCCATTAGCGCATCTACATGGTACAGCTAAAGAGGGGCGCCACCACGTTTCCTGGGTCCTTTCTTGTCACAGCAGACATCACAGGCCCGACACCACTCTTCAACATCCTGATGCATGCCAGTCCAGTAGAACCTCTGTTGCAGGCAAGTTTTCTTCTGTCCCTGATGCCTGCTAATGATGCTGTTGTGAGACTCCGTTAAGACCTTAGATCACATTTTCTTAGGAACCACCAGTTGCCAAATCTTGCTGAGGTCATTGGGTGTCTCGCACTGATGCTTCAGTAGTCTGTTGTTCAAACAAAGGTCCCACCAACTTCAGTAGCTCTTAGTCGCAGGGCTAACCCTGGAAACTTCTTCCCAAGAAGATCGCACTGTACTCCGCTGCAGCCACTTGAGCATTGGTTTTAAATCTGTATCCTCCTTCTGTATCCTCTTCAGATCTTCTTCAGCTGACACTGGCCCTTTTACTGCAGTGCATTTTCATTTCATACTAAGATTTTGTTTCCTACTACATTGCCTGCAAACTGGGTCAGAAGGCTGATGACCCAGGCTGTCAGCATTGCCATGTACCCGCCCAGAATGATGCTGCACCTCATAGTTGTGCTTTTCCAGCTTCCCGAGCCAGCACACCAATTGTCCTTCTGGATTCTTTAATATCTTCAGCCACTTGAGTGCTGCATGGTCCATCCTGATGATGAACTGGGACCCATACAAGTAGGGGAGGAAGAAGTCAAAGCTTTTCATCACTGCCAAGAGCTCCTCATGGGTCACAGAGTAGTTCCACTCCGGTGGGCTGAACTTTTTGCTATAATATGCCACCACATACTCCTTCTGACCCTTCTTCTGTGACAGTACTCCATCATTGCCATGATCACTAGCATCACAGTCCGGGATAAATGGTTGACTCTGATCTAGTTACAGCAACACAGGAAAGCTTCCCAACACATACTTGAGCTCATCAATGGCCTGAGTCACTGCAGTCCACATAAATTTTTGTCTCTTTCCTAACAACTTGTGCAGACATGCAGCCATCATTGAAAAGTCCTTGACATTACGCCAGTAGTAGGTACACAAACCCAGGAAACTTTATAGCTTCGTCACACAAGTTGGAACCCGCCAATTTTTCACAGCTGCCACCTTTTCAGGATCAGTATGGATGCTGCTCTCGAATAATTTGCGTCCCAGTACTTCATTTCCTTCTGGAACAAGTAGCACTTCTTAGGGTTCAGCTTGAGATGTGCTGCTCAGATCCTGTTGACACCTGTGACAGCCCCTTCAGTTCCTGGTCGAAAGTCTGTCCAAACACAGTCACATCATCAAGATTGATGTGAGCTGTCTGTTACAGAAGACCTTCCAGTACTCTATCCATGAGGCTCTCAAAAATGGTTGAGGCAATACACAGGCCAAATGTCATCATTCTGAACTACCGTACCATAAACCCCATCCACATGAAATGGCTGTTTTCTACTTGTCATTTTCTACAACCTGGACCTGGTGATATCCTGCTTTCATGTCTAGGGTGGAGAACCACTTGCCATCTGACAGATCAACCAGTGTGACTTCAATTCTAGGAAAGAGGTGTTCATCATTCACTGTCACATCATTTAGGGCTCGATAATCCACAAACATCTCACTGAGTCATCCTTCTTTCTTACCAAAACAACTAATGATGCCCAAGGACTGCTGGACTTTTCTATCACCCCTTTCCTGAAGATTCTCCATCGCCCTCTACATTTCTTGCCATTGAGCTGGTGTCATCCTCCACGCAGGCTGTTTAATCAGTCGGTGATGCCCGGTGCTGATACACCGCTCCACCAGATCTGTGCATCCCAGGTCTAGCTTTCAGATGGAAAAGACATCAGCAAACTTCACTATGCTCAGTCCAAGCTGATTTGAAGGTAAGTGCCCCGTTTCTGGGATTTGACGTTAAAATCACTCCACCGACGGTCCATTGTGATTGGCTGGTGGGGTGACAGGCACGTACACACACACACACACACACACACACACACACACACACACACACACACACACACACACACACACACACACACACACACACACACTTCAGAATGAATCAGATCGTGTCTTGCCCTGACTCAGTGCTCTCATCCTCTTATTTATACTCTGTACAATATCCACGATAAACAATATAATCTCTCTCTCTCTCTCTCTCTCTCTCTCTCTCTCTCTCTCTCTCTCTCTCTCTCGATAGGGTTATCAACTCTATGAAGGTAAGATATTGATTTACAGCATGGACCTCGATAATCATTTTCATTGTCCTCTCTCTCTCTCTCTCTCTCTCTCTCTCTCTCTCTCTCTCTCATCAAACCTCACCCAAGATCACCGGGTGGCCATGCCTCGCTTCCCCTGACCTTCCCTCCCTCCCTGCCTGTGTCGGGTCACCGTATAAAGGCCGGCACGAGGGACTTGTCTCATTTTGCAGTAAGACTCCTGCATAATAAAATAATTGCATTAATAAATGTAACAAAAATCATACATTAAAAATCGCATTTACTCTCTCTCTCTCTCTCTCTCTCTCTCTCTCTCATTCGAGTCAACTGAGGTCACAAGACACGCCCTGCATCATCCGCTGCTGCGGTATCCTTTATTTTCTTCATATATTAAATGTTAATACCCTCAATAATTTCTTCACTGGAACTAAGAACAATTTTCTTAATGATTTGTATTGGCTGTGTCTGTCTTCAGTGGGAATATTGGAAAACAATACAGAAATCAATTAATCAGTTAAAGGAGAAAAAATATATAAGTATCACATAAAACAGTTTTCGTAGAACTCATACATTTTTGCTACACAATATTGAGACCCTTGAGGGAAGACATGAAATAATTACAGAAATAAATATAACAAAACTTATACATTAAATATCTCATTGACAGTCTCTCTCTCTCTCTCTTGCTACACAATATTGAGACCCTTGAGGGAAGACATGAAATAATTGCAGAAATAAATATAACAAAACTTATACATTAAATATCTCATTGACAGTCTCTCTCTCTCTCTCTCTCTCTCTCTCACACACACACACACACACACACACACACACACACACACACACACACACACACACACACACACACACACCGCTCGCTGGTGCAGTGGTAACGTTCCCGCTTGCCAACTGGTGGACGGGAGTTCGCGCCTCGCTCAGGTTGCGAAAAGTTTCACTGACGAAGTGGGTGGTTACTGTCCCCCTTGAGCAAGGGGACGGGTGTGTGCGTGTGTGAAGGTCACAGCCTTGCCCTTAGATCAGACTATATGAGCTCTCAGCTCCCTTCCGGGAGGGTAAAAGCTGACCATCACGACCATCAAGTGATCCTGACCGACCGACCCGGTGAATTACACACGACCCACATCACGATATGTCCACTGCTCACTCATCCTCTTCACTGCTGGTCTCTTGCACATTGGTGGTAAAGTTCTCAAGCAAATGGTTAAACACTACATCACTGTCTCTGTATTCTTCCTCAACTTTCTTTGACTGTGCAATACACCTTTGCCAGTTCTGTTTCGTCACCTTTTCAATCGCGGCCTTTGTTTAATGCTCCACCCTGCGCAGTGTTTGATCACTGTTCGAGTTTTGCATTCTTATCTCAGTCTTTACCTGTGCCCATATCAGCTCAATAGGATTGAGCAGACAGCGATATGAGAGAGAGAGAGAGAGAGAGAGAGAGAGAGAGAGAGAGAGAGAGAGAGAGAGAGAGAGAGAGAGAGAGAATGATGGAGAGGAAGGACAATGAAAATGATTATGGAGGTCCATGCTGTAAATCAATATTTTACCTACTTCATGGAGTTGATAACCCTATCGAGAGAGAGAGAGAGAGAGAGAGAGAGAGAGAGAGAGAGAGAGATTATATTGTTTATCTTGGATATTGTACAGGGTATAAATAAGAGGGTGCGAGCAGGCAAGACACGATTTGATTCAGTCTGAAATGTGTGTGTGTGTGTGTGTGTGTGTGTGTGTGTGTGTGTGTGTGTGTGTGTGTGTGTGTGTGTGTGCCTGTCACCCCACCAGCCAATCATAGTGGACTGTAGGTGGAGCGATTTTGACGTCAAATCCCAAAGGTGGAGCACCTACCTTCAAAACCAGCTTGGACTGAGTATAGCAGAGCCCTTAACTGGAGGGCTTGTGAGTCTTCAAGACACTGGCAACTCCTTGAAAACAGGTCTTGTAAGTGGTCTGGCAGATTTCCTTCTTCTTTGACCACACTCCTTTTACAGGCCTTCCACTGATCCCACTCAGGGTACACTGCCTGGCACAGTCCCACTATTTCTTCCTCGTTGATCTCTGTCTCATGGGAGAAATTGGCCATCACAACTGGCCAATCCACCCTACCATCACTCCAGTCTTCGTCTTGCACCGTCCATCAGGCTGCACTGTTCCTAGACAACTGACAAAAAAGCCACTCACCTTACTGTGGAGCAACAGTTCTGAGCTTGGGGTATCATTGTAGTGTGCAGTGCCCTCACCTCGCCAACAAACCTGGTGTGTTTCACTGCCATGACGGGAACCCAATTTCCTCAGACCTTAAGCTTCTTGGAGCAGAGGTCCAGCTCATATCTCATGGACATCAGATAGCCCAGACCAGGAAGGCAAGGATCCTCCATGTTGGTCATGTAGATTAGAAGCATCTCCTCTTCCCCTGCCACTTCAGTCCGGATATTCAAGGGTCTCTTCAGTTCAGTGTGGTACCGAGATCGCCACACAAATGTTCTGATGACTCAGACAGGTACCGATGACATGCCACATCAGGCCTCACAAAAGCTTGTTTTGAGGCTGATTCAATCACTAGGGAGCACCTCTCGCTGTCTGTTCTTCCGTTTGCTTCCACACTATCAATCAAATTTCTCTTCCATTTTCTCTGAGGTGAGGCTACTTGGGAAAAACCGGGTGTTGTTGCCCCTTAACACAAGTCTGTACTAATTTTCCTGTACTTTTTTCCTGTCTTCTGCAACCTACTTCTTCTCCTCCTTTTTCTTCTTTGAAAAATCAAAACTGAAGTGTCAAATCTCACCATATGTCCAACACGCTTTAGCTGGAATCGTAGGTTTACCTGCATTTTTCTGTTCATGCTACTTCTTCCCTTTGTAACAATCCTCCTTCTTGTGTCCTGGCCTCTCGCAGAACCAGCAACCTCCTCTAATCTTCTCCTGTTCCCTCTTCCACTTATAGCAGTCTGCTTACCTATGTCATGGCTTCTCACAATACCAGCAACTTAAATCAAATTTCTTTGCTTGATGTGCCTGTCCCATTCTTGCCTTAAGTCCTGCACTATGTCCTGCCTGCAAATTGGATGTACTGGACTTGACGTAGGATTCAAAGTCCAGAGCCCTGGCTAGTGGTTCTCGCGTGCTTGTCTGTTGTGCTGCTTCACTTGCACTTTCAACTCATCACTATCAAAGGCATAAATGACCGAATCCCTCAGAAGAATAGCCAGCACGTTAGGTGCTGTTTCAGGGTATGCCTTGTGTGCCATACTCTCCAGGTCATGAGCAAGCTGCTAAAGGGATCTGCCTCGAGCCCGACCATGGTTCCGGAATCTCCCTCTGTTAACCTCAGTCTGGCACATGGTCCTGTATCTGCTCTAGCACTTCTACTAAGGAATGATAACTGGTCCTCTCCTCCAGTGACAGCTGGCCAAGAATCTAATAGCAAGCTGCATTGCTCTCTGCCTATCATGCCAACCATTCTGATCTTCAAGTAACTCAAACTGCACACGATAGCTTCCAAAGATACTTTACCATCACATTCCTGGGGTTTCTTTTTAATTAGGCCCTCATAATAGTTATGCACTTCACTGGTTTAAGGACTAAAAACTGGGGCATTATAATTAAGTGTTGGACTCAAACCTTCTACATTCTAATCTTTCAGCCCTGTAATGCTTCATTCAGATGCTTGGGATTCATCAAGACACACCATACACTGTCCATTTTTTACATATGCTCCCTGCACACTAACCTGAGGCTCAGCAGTGCAAGATTTCTCTACAATCTCAATAATTCTCCCACTAATTATCTTCAACTGGTCATCTGTATGCTGTCTGCACTCCGTCATGTTATTGCTCACCTCACGCTTCTATTGCTGTAGCTCAGTGTATACTTCTTCCTTCAACTGTTGCTGTTCTTCCTTCAGTTCCCTCTTTAATGTGTCTTGTTGTTCCCGCATCACCAGTTGTAACTCCTTCTGTTGTTCTTACAATGTCTCTTGAAGCCATTCATGTCGTTCTTTCTGTTCTTCACTTTGTGCTCGTAGTTGTTCACTTTGTGCTTGCAGTAACTTCGCAATTGCAGCCAGAGATGCCACCTCCTGCCTAGTTTGCCTTCTTGTCTGTACATCTCCTGGCTCTGTGTCGAAGATTTGACTCACTACAGCACTTTTCTATCCCAGCTCCTGACACAACTTGTTACGTCCTCATTCCACACTGCCACAGGCTCCAACATCAGTACTTCTGTATAGGATGAACGTCCCTCAGTGAATTGTTCCTTGAAGGTCAGCTTTTCAATGTACACAAGATCAACTCAGGCGTCGTAATAACATATGCTTCTTACGTTCGAAGACTTTATTTTCCAAGTAATCACACTGCCTAGTTAACTAATTTCACAAGTGCCAGAGATACACTAACTTCACTAGGCCATAAGTAAACTCACTCCTCTATTCACTCCCCCATCCTGTTATAATCTTCTCGGACGTTCTAGATACTCCTAGCAGGAACAGTTCGAAGTCGGAGCCATTTAAAATATTCCAGAGTTTTCTTACAATATGTGGCACGAAATGCTTTAGCATGCAAACTGAAAAATATGAGTGGTAATAATTTAACAACCATCCAAATAAAACATTATAGGGAGACAAAAAAAAAAAAATCACACATAACTTTACAAAATACCTCCACTCACAACAGCAGGCTACCTGGCACCTCTGACTATCAACTGAAAATGAACAATCTATCCTGAATTTTCCACTACCACCTAGCTAGCACTAGTGCTTCTCAACACCTATGTATTATATACATCTTCTATTTTTATGCAAGGAAGAAGGAACCAAAGGCTAAAAGCCTGTCAGACTGTTCCCTCCACGAAAAACAAAATAAAATAATAAGATAGCAATGATAAGATGGTTTGTACCAGTTACCTTCAAAATTATACCAAGAAGTGCAGGATAACTTGCAAAGGAAGAGGCGTTAAGGATCAACAGTGCCAATAAAAATAAATATAATATCCCCTCTGCAATCACACGCGTACTACCATTGTGTCGTGGGAAGAGAAGGTAGTTGAGTAGACTGCAATTGCTGTCATCCTTGGAGTCTTGAAGGACAGATGATGTTCCGGCACCCATTCGAACATTCATCTAACCTCGTTCAGATTAGATTATACTCGCCAGATCAGCCTTACATTCTCGCCACCTACATTCCCTAGTGCTTATTTACATTTGTTCATCAAGTATAACTCCACCCTTTGGCCCTGGACCATTCTCAGGGCGGCCTTGAGAATAGTTGCGACCTTCTGATAGCGAAGAATTGTTACTCGATTTTAAAATTTGGTGGGGGTGTTGAGGGGTAGCCCTGACGAACTGAATTATTTTTAGAATATTAGGTTAAAAGTCAAGGTCAAAGGGCCAGGTCATATTGAGTTTGCCATGTAACCTTGATCGTTGCCCTATTCTTCTCAAACATAGTATTATGAACTGAGATATAACATGCAACCCTGGACCAAAAATATTAATTTTCACCTGTTTAACAAGAGACCTACTTTCCAACATGTTTTGGTACAAAATCAGAAGTGTGTGTGTGTGTGTGTGTGTGTGTGTGTGTGTGTGTGTGTGTGTGTGTGTGTGTGTGTGATGCATGGATATACAAAATTTTTAATACTGAAGAAAATATTATTAAAAAGGTAAATTCTCTTGCCCTAGGTAAGACATATGCAACATGGATGCAAGAAAATGTGGTTACTTAACACGGGAGAGAGAGAGAGAGAGAGAGAGAGAGAGAGAGAGAGAGAGAGAGAGAGAGAGAGAGAGAGAGAGAGAGAGAGATTCTGATAGAAACACACACACACACACACACACACACACACACACACACACACACAGAACAAGCCTGCATCCCACCAACAATAATAACTAATGCCTACAATATCGAGTGCTGGACATCTGCCAAATTTCCTTTACAACACATATACACGTGACATGCAGGGGGACACATGTAGCGCTTGTCTTCCACTCCACAGGGTGATTTCTCGTGTGTTGCGGGGACGGCTGTGTCAGCGTTATCAGTGTTCATCCTGCATCTTCTATTCATAGCCTACTCACACTCTCACTCTTACGCCCACACCACAGGCAGCGTTATCAGTGACCATCCTGCATCCTCTTCATATCCTCCTCACACTGCCACACTCACTCCCACACCACAGACAGCATTACCAGTGTGTATCCTGCATTTTCTTTCATTCCCTATTCACACTCTCACACTTACGTCCACACCACAGTCGGTGTTATCAGTGCCCATCCTGCATCTTCTATTCATATGATACTCACACTGCCACACCTACGTCCACAACACAGAGTTATCTGTGTCCATCCTGCATCATCTGTTCATTCCCTACTCACACTGTCACACTCACACTCAAACCAGAGACAGCGTTATCAGTTTTTTTTTTTTTTTACGTGTCTGACTCTGGGCAAAGGCTTCAGGGCCTATTTCTCGGGGGCAGTGACCTATCCCAAGGCCCAGTAGTCCTCCTACACCTCCGCATATCACCACTTCGGCGCTAACATCCACCGTCCTTATTGGATATATGCTAGGGCTGTCTCATACAGGACTGGTGTATTGGTATTAGCGGGGGTATTTTTACGACATCTCGGCTGGTCATCTGTAGATCAGGAAAGGCTGCTTTTAGGAAATACAAATCCTTAAACTGTTCCATGCCCCAGTTCGGATTCGAATCTGAGTTCAGACGGACTGCAGGCCGCCTGTCTACCGATTCAGCCACCGCCTTCCTCATCATTTGTCCCTGCATCATTTGTTCATTCCCTACTCACACTCACATCCTCACCACAGACAGCGTTATCAGTGTTTATCCTGCATCATCTATTCCCATCTTACTTATATCTCACACTGACGCCCACACCACCGGTTGCGTTACCAGTGTCCATCCTGCATCATCTATTCATTCCCTACTCACACACTCACTCCCTCACCACTGACAGCGTTACCAGTGTCCATCCTGCATCATATATTCATTCCCTACTTACACACTCACTCCCTCACCACTGACAGCGTTACCAGCGTCCATCCTGCATCATATATTCATTCCCTACTCACACTCACTCCCTCACCACTGACAGCGTTATCAGCGTCCATCCTGCATCATCTATTCATTCCCTACTCACACACTCACTCCCTCACCACTGACAGCGTTACCAGTGTCCATCCTGCATCATTTATTCATTCCCTACTCACACACGCTGAAGCCCACACCATCCTGCATCTTCTCTTCATTTACACACTCACGCCCACACCGTCATACACAGCAGTCCCTGCAAAGCACAAGATACCACCAGATATATTTCAAGTGCAGCGCTATTCCCTGTAATACATCCCTCATACTTACACTTTTATTTACATTTACAGTGCTAAATAATGGCTGGTAACGGAGACTGCTCCCCCGTGATGGCCGTCCCCTTGGCCCCGAAGATCCAGCAGGAACTACAGACGAAATTCGGATCTTTTGATAAGGGACTGGTGGAGGTTGGACCAGGGCGGTACCTGCTGCAACCGCACTGCAGATTGTACCTTGATAAATATGCCCAGTTCAGGTGAGTAGATTTGAGAGAGAGAGAGAGAGAGAGAGAGAGAGAGAGAGAGAGAGAGAGAGAGAGAGAGAGAAGTGAGTCGATGGTCTTTGCACACACAAAAAAGGAGAGAGAGAGGGAGGGGGGAGTGCAGGGAAAGGTGTAAGGATATGAATTTCGTTACAGCAGACTTACTGGTCAACCATAAGACCCGCCGATATGTCGTAAAAACACCCGTGCTAAAACCAATACACCAAGTCCTGTATGCAACAGCACTACCGTGTATTCAGTATAAACAGTGTCTCTACCATTAATTCGGCATAGACGGTGGCTCTACCATGTATTCAGTATAGACGGCGTTAACCGCCAAAGTGGTGACATGTGGAAGTGTATGATACGTAGGACTGCTGGGCCTTACGAAACTGTCGCAAAAAAAAAAAAAAAAAAAAAAAAAAAAAATTATACCTACTTCATGTACAGTCGTCAGCATAAATTCGCTGCACGTTTACTCGTGTGATGCGAGTCCTTTTGTCTGGCAACAGTGTAAGGGGACTAGTTGCCACATAGATTTTTATACACTTTAAAGACGTGTTTTTAAGAAGTGGTACTAGAGACCGCCTAGAGTACAATATTCTGTAGGCTATACCGTACGGTATCTAATTAGTATAAAAAATAATGCAGGAGTTGGTAGAAGAATGTTATGGAACGACGAATGAGCGCAATACTCTGGTTGTCCTAATTATAACCGTGTCTAAGCTCCATTCCCCTCTCTCCCCCTTACTCCTCCTGAATTCCTCCCCACCCCTCCCTCTCCCTCCTACCCCCCACCCACGTTCATGCCTCTCCACTTTCTCCTCTCCCCACCCTCTCTACCTTCATTCTTTTATCAACGACACAAACCCGACTGGTGCATCGCAATTCTCTCGTGACTGGTTACTAAACCCAGCCCGTCCTGTTTTCAATTGCTTGCAATACTTTAATAAAACTAATAATATCCAAGGTAAATTATCAATATTCCTTCCTGTTCGAGTCCCATTCCCGCTCCTTTTATTCCAATTGTCATTCTTTTCTTCACCCCTTGTCACAACCAACAGCCGCAAGATACAGAAACGTTTGAGGTCTCGTTCTTATGACGTATTCCTTTTTTTTTTTCTTTTTTTTTTTCTGAGTGAGCCAGGCAGTCGGTGAATATTATTTCAGTAGACGAAATTGAACAAACATTTGTGCCCCTTCCTCCTATTGCTTGCCCTCTCTCTTCCCTAGGAAAATGTTCATTTTGTTCACAGCTTCATGATGTAGGATCAGAACCAATAATGTTTCGAACTGCTGCATCATATTTGGAGAAGAGAGTGGGAGAAAAAGACTGTTTCATGGCAAGAAACTCTGGAATGTTGAGGAGCCAAAAAGTTACAGGAATAGACATGAAATAGAGAAACGTGCAATTCATTACACAGATTAGAGCCGTGGATAATATAAGGTAGGCAGGGCAGAGAGAGAAGAGAGAGGAAATGAAGGAAAGAAGGGGGAGGTTGGAGAGGGACATCGGAAGGGGTACGAGGGAGAGGAATGTAGAACGTTTCGGCCACGGACGTTTGGGCCATGGGCCACCAACCTAGGACGTTTTGAAGTGTGAAGTGTTGTGAACCTTACCAAATCTAGCCTAACCTAATACAGGCCCAAAACGTCCTAGGGTGGTGGCCCATGGCTGAAACGTTTGTGGACCAAACGTCCGTGGCCGAAACATCCGAGCACGGAGAGAGAGCTAAAGTTTCTTCATTCCACAACATTCTTCCGCCGTCTTTTGCACATTATTATGCAAATCAGATATAAAGAATATTGCATTTGAGGCGATTTATAGAACTAATTCTTACAAATACGTCTTTAAAGTAAAAAAAAAAAAAAAAAAAAAAAAAGCCTGTGTGGCAACTAGTTCCCATACACTGTTGCCAGACAAACCGACCCACATCACACGAGCAGACTTGCAGCGAATTTGTGCTGACGACTGTACCTCACACGAAGCAGTATTATCCAGACTAAATCTTCCTCATCATTGATCCTGCCATCTTCCCCACTCCACCTTCAGTTCATCCCCAATCCATATCCACCATCCATTGTTCCCTACCCTGCCCTCATTCACCGTGACGTGTAGGTCGTTGAACAGACCCATTAACCGCAGGCAAGCAACCACTCTCCATCCAGTTAACAGGGGCACCATAAAAGGCAGCACATCACCCCATTATTTGATTATATGGTTGTCACCCAGAAGTGTAAATGGTTTCCTGGGTTAAAGGAAACCATTAGGCTTGTCACTCAGGTTAGAGCCACCTGAAGTTGAAAGAGTAGCAATAAAAGTGACAGGAAGGATGGGAGAAATAGGAGGAGAGGAGAGCAGACACAGAAAATGAATGCTGAAGGTGAAGGAGGATGTAAGCAGCACTATATTAGGTGAGTGGATGATGGTCGCCACCACCTACCTACCACCGTGATGTGTAAGTAAATAAGACATACTGTATTTTTGGCGATGGAGAAGAATCAGTGATCTAAAGAGTACACGACTAGTGATGACTAACTTTACTCTTTACAGTAAAAATGTAGTTGAGTTTTAACGTGGTTCTTCAAATGTCGGTGCTTTTGTCTCCTTCTCTCTCTCTCTCTCTCTCTCTCTCTCTCTCTCCTCTTCTTCTACTTCTTCTTCTTCTTCTTTATTCTTTACGTGCCATGTCTGGAAGGTCCAAAACAGAAAAAAAAAATCCTCATGTAAGATGTAAGCCTAAAGATATTCCATTGTTACGAGTTGGCGTGATCATATACCTAAACAAACTCGTAACATTGAACTTTGATGGGAAACCGCGAATTCTAGTGCAATCCCAGTATGTATCACTCAGTCAACCGCCACGTATTCACCCGATCGGGAGTGTTTTCAGAACAATTTTTCACTGTTTCATAAGTGATCGTCTTTGTGTGCGACATTAGCGCCTCCACTGAGTGATTTGTTATGGGCATGTATCAATCACATTAAATTCATTAGCCATTAGCAAGTGCGGCCCGCTCTTGCCTCTCTCTCGCACAATTTGAAGTCAGTCAGGATCTGAGCGTCGTGGAAACGGGTTCGATTGGGCCCAGTGTGGAGCAGTGCCGCCGTTGTCCAGCAAGTTCCTGAATTCCCACCTAGTGTGAGCTGGCAAGAGGTTTAGCGTGTGTGGCAGCGTCCTGCCACAACAACGACGCCCAGTTCATCCCGCCTAGCCCCTTTTCTGACCAGTATTTTTCTTTCGTTTTTCCTAGGCTTAAGAGTTAGCTTTTGAGTGAGCAAGTGAGTGTGTTCTTATTTTGAATTCATTTTGAAACATGTAACGTAAATTTACCTCATTGTAATCAATAAATTTACAGTTCTTTTCTCTTGAGCTTAATGTAATGTAAACTCATGTTTTACTTCTCCACATTAAGCTGATTATAGTTATAGCTCCTAGTTTGCATAAACGCTTTGTATTATTCATAACTGGTACTTAGGCCAGTCCTTTTTATTAACTTAAATCCATGGTGCAACTTGGAGTTAATGCACCAGCAAGAACCTACTTATCATTCATAGCATTAGTTATTGATTGTCAGGGGTGGAGTCACTTTCTCGTGAGGCTAGCAGTACTACTAAACAGCATTTGTGAGTATTTAGTCTCTGCTGAGTACTACTGAGAAAGTAAATAAATTCTCATCCTTAGAGAATCGGCGAAGTAAGCCGACCTAAAGTAATCATTGCTTGATTCTCACAAGTCAATTCTTTGTCCTGTTCTCAAGTATTATTGAATATTATTCTTTAACCCCTACACCGCGGGCTTGTTTACCAATGACTTGCGTGTCCCGCGGGGTTATTTGGGCTCCAACAGACTCTCAAAAAATATTTGCCAAAAATCAGTTATTAGTCCTAGAATAATAAAATTATATATGCTTATTGCACATACCTTCAGCTTTCTCCTGGAATGATTGTTGAGCCTTCATCCGTTTCTGTAGGACTTGTGGAGACCTCTGAAGTAGGGTAACTAAGTCTCCACTTTACACTTCCCAACAACCCGTTATATGATTACCACAGCCAGATACAAACACTGTAACACTATTCTACCATTTTCAAGTAGTTTGGGATCCATACTAAAAAAAAAAACACTGTGAAAGCAATGGAAATTACGAGCGCGTCTGATCGCCGCACTTGCGCTAGTTCGCTCTAGGCACTCTGTCATTTATTATTCATAAAACCCCTCACTTTATATTTCTATTGCTATATCACACTTATATATATCTGGAGTCTTTCTCCATAAGTTTCCTTCAGTCGTATTATTTTATTGTCACTGAAGTCATTCAATTTTTCAGTCAGTAAAATACGTAGAGAGCCACGGATTCACTCTCACTGTTATAACATAAATTATTTGTACTCATATTCTTATATTACTAATTACTTACATTACTATTTACATTTTCTATTCTATTTTCAATATTTACCCTTCTATTTTACTTACAATATGTTATTCACTGTCACTTTCAGTAAGATAAAACTATAATACACTGTTCAATCATATGAACTGAACTTCCATTGCTTTCACCTGCTATTTACACATTATTTACACATTATTTACACATTATTTCCAAATAATTCTGCTTCCACACTTGCACTGTTAGAACTGCTTCTGGCTGTGATAATCGAAGAAGCAGGTTACACAGAGGGGAACCTGGCATTCAGCGCACTGCCAAGAGGTGCGCTTATGCTCAGGTGTGCGGTGTGTGGTATGCGCACATACCTGACACCTGCAAATCGCAGCCTTCCTTTTCCCTGTGGCAGGCATTAGCTCAAGTCTGTGCTGATCCATATACGCCCTCTGCTCAAGTCGGTCGGGAAGTGTAACTGGATGGCGCCTTGGAGTTGCTGCTTGCACCCTACCATATTTTTCCAGCAGCTGCTGGACACAAGTCCTGGCGAACAACCTCAGGGAGAAGGACTTGGGTGGCTTTACCTTCATCTTGTACAGGATGAAGGCGTTCAGCATCGTCATATCTATGAGATGCAGAAAAACTTTCCTGTACCACCTAGTATTCTTCCTGAGGCAGTCGATCTCACCAATCATCATGTTGGACTTGTCCACCAGCCGCATGTTGATATTATAGTCCAACACAGCATCAGGTTTCATCACAGGTTCGCCTGTCCTACGGTCGACCTTCCCACTGTCTCTCATCTCCCCCTTATGTACGGTGGTGAGCATGTGCACGACTCTCTTGTCATGCCACCATATTGCCAGCATCTTCTCAGACTTGCGTAGGTGCACGTCTCCTCACTGCGAGTTTCCCGCCTCTGGGAATTTGGGGAAGTTGGCACGATTACTTTTCACAGTGCCACAGGAGCCAATGCCGTGCTCAGAAAGGTATTTGGCAAGTTTCGGTGTTGTATAGTAGTTGTCTGTATACAGCACATGATTCCCACCAAAATACTTTTATAGGAGCACTTTCACTACACAGCCTGAGAAGCCAAGGGGGTGTGTTATATCGAGATCGACAGTGCTGGCTGAATATATGACGAAGCCAAGGGGGTGTGTTTTATCGAGATCGACAGTGCTGGCTGAATATATGACGAAGTCAAGGATGTACCCCGTCTTACAGTCGCACAGTACAAAGAACTTAATTCCAAAGCGATGGCGTTTGCTTGGAATGTACTGAACAAACCGAAGATGTCCTCTGAACAAAACCAAGGATTCATCAATGACAACCTTCTGAAATGGGTGGAAGAATGACATGAACTTATCCTTTATTCTGTTCAGAATCTCCCGGATCTTCCAGAGTGGGTCGGTTTGGGAAGGTACATCATTATCGGCAAAGTGCAGGTTTCCCATGATGTTCCGGAAGCGATCTCTGGCCATGTACTTGTTGAAGGTCGGTGAGGGTAGTAAGGGGTCCATGGACCAGTATTCTTCCAACTCATGCTTCTTGGAGTGTGGCATAAGAAGCATGAGGGCAAAGAACACATACAGCTCCTGCACTCCCATCATGGTCCACTGTTGCATCTTGGCTGCACCTGTACCACTAGCAGCACGTTGTGATTCGAACCTGTTGGTCTCATCACATATGTGCTGCATGACTTCGTCATCTAGGAAGGCCAAAAGGTAGTCGACACACTCAGCATTTTCGTCCATAGTGAAGGCAGGCTGAACTCCTGACGAGCTCTCATCGAAAACCAGGTTTTCGGGGACAAAATCTGACCCTTCCGTCCACGCGAAGGCGTCCAGGATTCCCTGGTGTGGCGGTGGAGGGCTGGTGGTGGTGGTGGTGGTGGAGGTTGGCTGAGAGGGAGGCTTATCTCTGTCAAGGTCACTCTCACTAACCCTAGGTTGCCGTACAGCACTAGCAGCCCTTACCCTACTAGCTACACTACTTTTCACTCTCTTAGATCTACCTCTACCTCTACGGCCGGCCTTCACTGTTGATGCTGGTGGTGACTCCGACGACGAAGACTCCGGAGATAACTCAGCCGACGATGATGACGAGATGAGTAAAGTGGGGCTTGGGGAACGGGGAGGTGAATGCACTCGTGACTCATGGCGGGCTGGGTCACGTGGGGGCATTGTTCTGGGGCTAACACGCCGCCTTTTCACTCCCTTCCCAAATTCTTGTCCTTCCTGCACTAAAGGCTCCTTTCCCTTGGAGCTAGACACTAATTCACTGGTAGGAGCACTTGTTGTCGCTGTTTCTGGCGCGATAACTTCACCCGGCTCATCACACGATTCACCGGAATCGTCAAAATCACTGTCCATTATTATCATGGACAATTCAGCAAGTTCTCGTGCCACTGCAGAGTCACTGAGGCCTTTCCTGCTTGCCTCAACACTTTTCTTTGGCGTAGAGGTCACGGGGCCCTTTGCAATGGGCACAGAAGTGGCAGGAATGGTGGGGCGCGAGTGCGACATGTTGTCTTTGCAGTGGAGGACAAGGAACTAAATGCCGCGGCTTATCTGAGAAGGGAAGGGTTGACAATGACACTTTAAGCTGACTGCTGCTAACTTACAGGCTAATTTTTTATAGGTAGAAAATCTCGGCAATAAATAAAGAAATAGGTAGTTCCAGGTGAATGTAAATGTCAATTAGGAATCTCCCTTCCTTTCTGATATATATTTTTATTACAGACATCGATTACAAGGCATAAATCAAAGGGGAAATTACTGTGGTAATGTAGCAAATGAATGCACATGAGGTTTTGTCGGGTGATAATTAGCCAATTTCTGGTGTATAACACTATCACTTACCTGTTTTTTTTTTTTTGGTATATATTATTGGGTAAAAATATAGGGCATAGGGCTTATTTCAATGGATGAAATCTGTGGAAAAAGAAGGGGGAAATTTCCGTAGCGCAGCGCGGCGTGGGAGGTGAGAGGAGAGGGTAATGGAGGGCAGGTAGGGAGGGGAGTCACAAAGGGGGTAAATTATCTGAGAAGGGAAGGGTTGACAATGACACTTTAGGCTTACTGCTGCTAACTTACATGCTAATTTTTTATAGGTAGAAAATCTCGGCAATAAATAAAGAAATAGGTTGTTCCAGGTGAATGTAAATGTCAATTAGGATTCTCCCTTCCTTTCTGATATATATTTTTATTACAGACATCGATTACAAGGCATAAATCAAAGGGGAAATTACCGTGGTAATGTAGCGAATGAATGCACGTGAGGTGTTGTCAGGTGATAATTAGCCAATTTCTGGAGTATAACACTATCACTTACCTGTTTTTTTTTGGTATATATTATTGGGTAAAAATATAGGGCATAGGGCTTATTTCAATGGATGAAATCTGTGGAAAGAGAAGGGGGAAATTTCCGTAGCGCAGCGCAGCGTGGGAGGTGAGAGGAGAGGGTAATGGAGGGCAGGTAGGGAGGGGAGTCACGAAGGGGGTAAAATAGCTAAAATGTCAACAATGGATGGGAGTACAGATGAGATTTGGAGTGCTGACTAGTGTTGGACATTGGCAGTACTGATAGATGATACAAGCCACCATTTGAGAGCCCGGGATAATTCAAAATAACACAGAATCACAAAAGTGACGCCCCGCGGTATGATCCATTGTAGCCAAGCGTCACGAAAGTGACGCCCCGCGGTTAAGGGGTTAATTTTGCATAATCTTAAAAACCCCGTGACATCTGGCGACCTCATTCCAGGATATTAACTCCTAGCTCTAAAGTTATTCAAGAGATAATACTCACTCACTCATACTTAGGTATTTATCATTAAAGTCTATAGGCACTATCTTACTGGTGATTATTGATTCAGTTCTATTAATTTATGTAATAGTTTTCACAGTCAGTTGTTTGTTTAATTATCTTTCTTTACCAGTTTAATTAGATAAAACTGGTCACCACTAACTTGTGCCTGTATTCTTTATTCTCGATTATTGGCATCTTTCTCTGCATAATTGCAGTCAGTACTGAGACTCTAGTTCACTTAGATTGAGTTAGCATCATGACTAATGTCTATGTACAGGAAGCTAAAGATATGGGGCTTACAGACCCCAAAGAAGTAAAGGATTATGTCCTCTCTCGGCTTAGTCACGAGCAGCAACGCAAGAATGATGCTTGTGAAGAGTGTAGAATCCAAAGCGAACACGAGCGAGAACAGCGCGAGAAGCGAGAGAGAGAACAAGAACACGAACGTGCCGAGCGAGAAGCACGTAAAAAAACATGAACTTGAAATGTTGAAGCTCAAGCGAGATTCCTTGGCTTCAGACACATCTGGTGCAGCTCGCCCAAGCTCCACGAGCGCTCTCCCTGCACATTTTCTGTCGACCCCACACATCAGGTTTCCCCATACAAGGAAGGTAAGCAAATCGAGCCAGAAGACATGGCTCAACTGTACCAGTTGGATGATGCAGCTAAGCGGCTTCAGTTTCTTAGCCTGTTTGAGGGCCCTGCCCTCGATATTCTCCACAGAATTCGTGGAGACAATCTCACTTATGAGATGATGAAGGCTGCACTCGTCAAAGCGTATGGTCTCACAGTTGACGACGCCAAGAGTCAGTTTATGAGGGCGCGTTTACAGGAAAAAGAGACTGGCTTACTGCTTACTTAGATGAGTGGATGGAGAAAGATGAAACTTCTTCCACGTGTGAGGGGATAATTGACCTTATGCTGCGCACGCAGCTAGAAAAGTTGTGGCCTACTGAACTTATGGCTCAGCTTAAGATCTGCCAGGTAAGAGATGCCAGCCAAATGGTGAAGAAGGCTGATGCATTCTTCACTGCCTACGGGTATCAAACTCGTAAGCAGTACATCAGGAACAGGAAAGCTGACAAATCTGGGAAACCATCTCCGACTGAACCCCAGCAACAAGGCCGTTCTCAGAATAATGGCCAAGGTCCAAAACCGCAGAAGAAGGACCAGGGGCAAAACACTCAGAAACCTGAGTGGAAGTGGTACGACAAGCAGAACCCTAACCAACAGCAATACCGGTATTTCAAGCAGCAGCAGTGCAAGGACAAACCACATACCCCTCAGTCACGACAATCGACTTTAGTGTATCAGAGGCAGGATGCAAATGCAGCCCTTATGCCACAACAAGCGTACAGTGGTGCCAACCCCACCAGTGCAGGTACTTCACAGTTCAATAGTTCCCCAGCGACAGTGAACCCTCCTACACTGGTGGTCAATGCTCCAGCTCCTCAGATGGTGAGCATGACCCCTCAGGTATCAAGTTCTCAGGGTGCCACATTGGCTGCATCATTTGTTCCGCAGTCTCACCAATGACTGGCTGCTACCTCCTCAGACCCTTCCACCAGTAACACTGCCTTTCTTGTTCAGCCAGGGTTTGTGGGAGGTGTTTCTGTAAATGTCCTAAGAGATAATGGTTCCTCAGGTTGCTCTGTCAAGCAAAGTTTAGTTCGGCCTGACGAGTACACGGGCAACTATTGTCTGCTGGGTTCCTTAAGACAGGTGTCCTAAGACATATGAGTAATCCAAGGACCAGCCTGGTTCCCAGATAAAAGTGTACCAGTACTTTGCTGACGTCTCGCCCGTTGGTCCCACAGGACACGTTACGCCTAGGACCTGTACATACATGTATACCATAAGTTATGGGGGAAGTTTGAGAACCCTGCAGAGACAGTCCGAGGCTGTGTATGGATTACCTTGTGGAACGTCTCAAGCTGTGGGCCTCTCTGAGGATTCCCGGAGAATGCACATTATCCACATGAGTGTTCACACTCACGGTGGGTGTTAAAATGTGACCTGCCCGAGATTGCGTAGGGATTCTCAGCTTCCTGTCATTAATCGTAAGTGTAGTATTAGGTTAACCAGTAAACTGCTTGTTCTAAGAAATTTGTCAATTCAAGAACTGGCACGTTTCCTGGTTAATAATGTTAGGTTAACTAGTAAACTGCCCGTTCTCAGAGATTTGTAAATTCAAGAATTGGCACGTTTCCTGGTTAATTTGCATTAACCAGTAAACTACAAGGGTTCTGAGAGATTTGTAAATCCAAAGACTACATTTCCTGGTTAATAATAACATAAGTACTGATTGCTAGGCAGAGAGAGAGAGAGAAAAATGACACTTTTGATGCTCCACCTTGATTCCTTTTGCAGGTGCAGCTGGCGGGTGCAGCATTGCCGTGCAGAACAGCTGATCATCCCTGACGCATGCTGCCGCCTCTTCTCTTCTGCCTTGTCGTCATCATTTACTGTTGATTTGCATTATGTAATTTTACACATAGGTACAGTTACACCACAACTGTCACACCTACACAGTGTATTACATACATCATGCTACATAACAATTAGTTGTTAATGTAAATGTAGCGAACTTTTCGCTCAGTTTGACTGAGTACAAAATTTTTCACCGTCGTTATGGAGTTTTTTCCTCAAGCTTGCTTCTATTAACGTAAATATGAGTTTTTTTTTTTTCGCTCACTGGTGACTGTGACTTTCTCCTGTAGCAGGATAGCACACACACACCACAGTGTGAATCTTGTGTGACTGAGTTAGGATTTATATGTATGTATATTGAAATTTTTTTTTTTCTTGAAGGAAAAAAAATTTTTGATTTTGATGGGGCGTAATGTAATGAGTTGGCGTGATCATATATTAACAAACTCGTAACATTGAACTTTGGTGGAAAACCGCGAATTCTAGTGGAATCCCAATATGTATCACTCAGTCAACCGCCACGTATTCACCCAATCAGGAGTGTTTTCAGAACAATATTTCACTGTTTCATAAGTGATCATCTTTGTGCACGACATTAGCGCCTTCACTGAGTGATTTGTTATGGGCATGTATCGCTCACACTAAATTCGTTAGCTGTTAGCAAGTGCGGCCCGCTTTCACCTGTCTCTCGCACAATTTGAAGTCAGTCAGGATTTGAGCTTCATGGAAGCAGGTTCGATTGGGCCCAGTGTGGAGCAGTGCCGCTGTTGTCCAGCGAGTTCCTGAATTCCCACCTAGTGTGAGCCGGCAAGAGGTTTAGCGTGTGTGGCAGCGTCCTTCCTCATCAACGACGCCCAGTTCATCCCGCCTAGCCCCTTTTCTGACCAGTATTTTTCTTTCGTTTTTCCTAGGCTTAAGAGTTAGCTTTTGAGTGAGCGAGTGAGTGTGTTCTCATTATTTTGAATTCATTTTGAAACATGTAATGTAAATTTATATCATTGTAATCAATAAATTTACATTTTTTCTCTTGAGCTTAATGTAATGTAAACTCGTGTTTTATTTGTCCACATTAAGCTTATTTTAGTTATAGCTCCTAGTTTGCATAAACGCTTTGTATTATTCATAACTGGTACTTAGGCCAGTCCTTTTTATTAACTTAAATCCGTTGTGCAACTTGGAGTTAATGCACCAGCAAGAACCTGCTGATCATTCATAGCATTAGTTATTGATTGTCAGGGGTGGAGTCACTTTCTCGTGAGGGCTAGCAGTACTACTAAACAGCATTTGTGAGTAATTAGTCTCTGCTGTGTACTGCTGAGAAAGTAAATAAATTCTCATCCTTAGAGAATCGGTGAAGTAAGCCGGCATAAAGTAATCATTGCTTGATTCTCACAAGTCAATTCTTTGTCCTATTCTCAAGTATTATTGAATATTATTCTTTAATATTGCATAATCTTAAAAACCCCGTGACATCCATCAAGATTTCGGGTTACATAAAAGTCCCGCACAATGACTGGGTACTTTACTGGAAGAGGGCTGTGCTACACTCTCCGAGTCTAGTTGTGCTCTGTCTCTCCTAATTTCGTGGGAAGGGAGATAAGTGA
Source organism: Coenobita brevimanus (assembly GCF_032717465.1). Classification (NCBI taxonomy): domain Eukaryota; kingdom Metazoa; phylum Arthropoda; class Malacostraca; order Decapoda; family Coenobitidae; genus Coenobita; species Coenobita brevimanus. Next base: position 19,860,442 of record NC_136968.1, on the reverse strand, counting down.
GCTTCAGTTTACCATTACGTTATGCTGGGTTAAGGAATATTCGGCTTTTTACGCGTAAAACAGTCTTGTCATCATTCTCATCCTTAGTTGCAAATTTGTCGATAGGAAACTCTCAGCGCCAGTCAGCTCATTCTTTTTTTTATCTTTTTTTTTATGAAACAATATTTTCCCTATGATTTTCATTTTTCTTGGTCAGGTTTCGGCCAGATGACGTAGTGGTGATGACGTTTCCCCGCAGCGGCACGACGTGGACGCAGGAGATGGTGTGGTGTATGACGCACGACCTTGACTTCACCACAGCCATTAACACGCCAGTCGCAAAGCGATCCCTCCTCCTTGAGTAGGTACCAACATCACTTGATTCTGCTTCACTGGTAGTGGCAGTAGTGGTAATGGTAGTAGTGGTAGTAGTAGTTCTGGTGGTGCTGATGGTGGTGCTAGTAATAGTTACAATAGTAGTAGTAATTGTGGTGGTAGTAGTAGTAGTAGTAGTAGTAGTAGTAGTTATAGTAGTAGTAGTAGTGGTGGTGGTGGTGGTTGTGGTAGTAGCTGTAGCAGTAGTAATAGTAGTGGTGGTGGTTCTGTGTAGCAGCAGCAGTACTAGTATTAGTAGTAGCAGTAATAGTAGTAATTTTTGTCATTTAATTTCATTCATTTTATTTCATAATATAATTTCATAGTTTGATATCATTTTATACCGTGACATTCTCTATGTAACAAAGTATATCCTTCACAGCATCCCTCTATACTGTCATCATTGTTCCAATATATAATTATTATTCATTTCCTTTTCTACAAAGACATGTAACCCATATATGCATAAGCGGAAGTTGATTGACAACTGCTAAAAATATTCAATAAAAAAAATAATATTAAAAGAATAACAGAAATAAGAATATAAATACCCAATAAAAAGACAATGATTTTTTTAAGCACTCCACACATAATAAAAATAATACTAAAATGTTTAATTATAACAAATAATCCCCAAAACCAAGATTTAAAAAAATGCTTTAAAGATATTATACCCAATTCATTAAAATTTTGCCTCAAACAATGAAGTGGAAAGTTTTTAAAAACTAATAAGTCATTTATTAAAAAACAATAAAATAATAAACATAATAAAATTAATAAAAATATTAAAAAGCAAAATTTTAAAAATTCAATGTCAGGTACAATATATATTTAAAAAAAATAAAAAAAATATTTGGTTAAAAATATTTTTAAATATCTCAAATAAATAAAAACTATTTAAAAAAGATAAATAAATTAAAATCTACATCAATCCCACACCCATATGACAAGTACACCAAAATCCATTGAAAATACAGTGCCCCCTCCTATCCTCATGTCTTTGTACCCACGTTATGCGAGAGGTTATACCATCCAAACTTTCTTCAAGAACATCCACTTCATACTCATTTCTAAACAGGGAAACAACACTGTTAATATGTACTCCATTCGATAAATGTGGAATGTTAAATTTGATAAGCTGGTTGTGATTATTCTATAATCTCTTGATATACCTGGCTTGGGTCAGAGCTGTGTGGTGTTTAAGTAGCATCTGATTGCAGTTATTAGCTGTTATATGGCTACTAGCATGAACAGGAACACCACATATTTTTTTCACAGCCTTATTGTACGCCACTTCAAAATATTTAAAAATATTTGTTTGGTAGTGGTGGTGGTGTGTAGTAACAGTAGTAGTAGAAGTAGAAGTATCAGCAGTGGTGGCGGTGGTGGTGTGTAGTAGTAGTACTTGTGGTAATCCACGTTCATTTGAATGTAAACTACTTTGATGGGTATTGTTTTCACTCGGCATGTCTGCCTGTTTGTTTGTCTGTTTGTTTGTTAACTTTAAACGAGAAGTATTGGTGTAATTTTCACTAAAATTTCAGGGATGATGGACTACGACCTTCTGATGACATGATTGAATTTTACGCCAAATTGGGCCGAGGCCCAGGCTGTACGCCCCCAAAATGTAAAACAAAAATAAATAGTTTTTGTTCATAACTCTTTTCAACTTCATATCGACATTAAACCAAACCCTATAGGTACGTACATCTTTCAAGTCTTGATCCTATAACATGCCTCATTACATCAGAGGGGTCACCCCTTACTCAGCTGTATCGAGGTCAGTGTCAGGTGGTTCAGGCCAAAAATTTCAAATGGTCATAAAATCGTAAATTTTCACCTGATTTACTCCAAATTTTATGTGAGACACCTTTGACTAGATATTCTGTTGTGTTTATACGTCAGCAGTAAAATGACTGCCAGGGACGGGTTTGCTGTGCCTTGACACCGCTTCTTGTGTGTTTGTACTCTTATGCCTTTTGATTTTTCATTGATTCAAGCCATATTCTCATTGATCAGGACTACTTAACGCCTTTCCCTTAGCGATTTGTTTTGCCTATTAACCAACACGTCAACATCATAGTATGTACAGTATAGTGAGGGACGCCTTCTCGCGGTGGCACTGAAATGGACAGGCCACCCCTCTGCTGGTTATACAAATGTCCCTCAGATCCCTCCCTATCCCCGAAAGGAGAATGGTGAACGGAAAGAGGAGGACTGCTACTACCACCACTACTAAATACGAACAACACCACTACCACCACCACCACTACTACTACTACTACTACTACTACTACTACTACTACTACTACTACTATTACAACTACTACCACCACCACCACTACTATTACTACTACTACTACTACTAGTACTACTACTACTACTACTGCTACTACTACTACTACAACTACTACCACCACCACCACCACCACCATTACTACTACTACTACTACAAGGTATGACATAGACGTTAGGAACGGGAGTGGTCAGATACAGCCTTCATTAACTCTTTTACTGGAAAATAAGACAATACTACGGTTCTTCATCCTTTTCCACAACCTGGCCTAAAATTGCCGTCTTTCCATCGTGAATGCTGAGTTGTAACAGTGGGTTAATACTAGACTAGGATGCTGATCACGAAGAAGTGCCGTGTAAAAGTAGTAGAGACGTACAGTTGCCCTTTTCTGCCCCTGAACTACGAGAAGTAAGCTGCGTATGGACGGAAATTTGTGCCAAGTTAAAGTGAAGGGAGTGTAGGTGGATATTTTGATCCTTTTTCAGTTTATATCCCATAATTCACTGGTAGAATAATATAATGCCACGGTGCGGCATCCTTTCCACGGCACATCTCCGTGACTAGCACCATATTCTAGTGTTCATCTCCTGTTACAACTCCACATTCTAGTTAGAAGGGGCAATTTTACGCCAAGTTAGAGTAAACAGAGTATAGTTAGTATGATCTAACTATGTAGTTTCGCCTAAATTTGCCATCTCCCCATCTTGACTGCTGGGCTATAAGAGATTAACATTACGATATGGTGCTTGTCACGAAGTGCTGTGTAAAGGATGTACAGCCACAGCATTGTCATTGTCTGCCACTGAGCTATTATTATCACTAGAATATAGCGCTAGTCATGAAGAAGTGGTGTGTAAATGATGGAGAGAGAGAGAGAGAGAGAGAGAGAGAGAGAGAGAGAGAGAGAGAGAGAGAGAAAATTCTAATAGGACAGTATAATTATTTTGTCCAGTGCTACCCCTGTTCAGTACTCTTCCAGGCGATAGATGGACAGGCAGACAGATTGATAGATTAACAGGGGATAGATAGACAGAGACATATAGATCAATAGATAGAAGAAAGATTGATAGATGGAGACTTATGGGCAGGTAGAAAGATGACTAGTTAAAGAGAGAGGGATAAGCAGACAGACAGGTAGATAGATAGACAGATAGATAGATTGATGGACAGATAGATGATTAGATAAATGGAGAGGGACAGACAGACAGATAGACAGACAGGTAAATTATTAGACAGAGAGGGACAAGCAGACGGAGAGTCAGGTAGACAGATAGACATATGAATAGATAATGAGAGTGGAACAAACAGCAGAGAGAGAGAGAGAGAGACTGACAACCATCCTTTTTTTCAGTGGTGACTCATTTTACCATCCAGATGTTCCCCGGCCCAGTTATCTGGTTGACAGTTTTTTAAAACAACATCCAGACGAGGATCCGAGCACCACTGGGGTATATTTGGCCAGTGCTGAGTCCGTTCCTTCTCCTAGAATAGTCCGAACCCATCTGCCCTTCTCGCTTCTCCCGCCATCCATTCTTGAAAGCTGCAAGGTGGGTGAAGTTTCTCTCTCTCTTTCTCTCTGGCGGCATAAACTTTAAGCTTCGCCATATAAATGGCGACGATTCATGTTTTCGTCAGTATTATTTTTCTTAGCACTTTTTCTTTTATCTTGATAACATTACACATGAAGGTAGCCTAGGGTTACTCAAGTACCTTTGCCAAATATATATGACCTTGACCTATTTTTGAAGGTGATATACTCATTTTGATTCAAAAATTGCTTCTCTTAAATTGAAATATCTCAGAACCTAATTGAGATACAGATATTTGGGTGAAAATCCTATGAAAAAAAAAAAAATGCTTTGTGTATAACTTTAACATAATATTTTGCCATTTAGGCTAGTAGAGAATTCAAATCTGCTCAGTCTTTTCTTTGCAACACGTACTAGAGAAAACCACAGAAGTTTTAAAGATATACATTTCTGGATCTACAGCTCTGGTCCCCCTTATGATCTGAATGGAATATAGCTACAGTTTAGCATGCAGTTAGCCAGTTATTGAGACAAACGTCAAATTTACATCTGAGTTTTTCGACACCTTTGTCTTCAGGTCCCTCGTTGATGTTACACAAAAAGATACCTTAGGGTCTTCAGATCTTGTTTATAATAGACATACAGTACTTTTACACCGCTAAGACACACACCACAAAGCCAGCCAGGAGACAGGACGTGTGTGCTGGGCAATCCCCAGGTCCTGTCCTTCCCCCTTACTGTTTTTTAACCAGCCCATACCCCACTGACCGGGCTAACGTATGGCCCGGCCTGCACTATATGTGCAGGGAATCTTTAAACAACAACAACAACAACCGCTGAGAGTTAGAGCGAAGCTTCCTTGTTGTGGCTACACAATAAGATTAGCTAATTAGTTTTAATTTAAATTGATCTCTCTCTCTCTCTTTCTGAAACTGTTAGTTACCAGCCCCAGGCCCGGAGGGTGTTGGGGACGGGTATTGCTTTAACTTGGTTTGTCTGTTTATGTTGACAACTTTTTGTGGAAACTACTGGTGCGATTTTAACTAAAATTAAAAGGATGAAGGGCTGTGACCTTCTGATCACCTGATTAAATTTTGAGCCAAGGCTCAGGCTTTGGGCCTCTAAAAAAAAAAAAAAAAAAAAAAAAAAAAAAAAAAAAAGTTTTTTCGCCATAACTCTTTCAAATTCGTCATACTGACATGAAACTAAAACCTATAGGTGCGTCTTTCAAATCTACATCCTATAACATGCCTCATTACATCATGGGGGTCATCCCCCAGTTAGCGGTAGGGGGTTCAGTGTCAGGTGGATCTGGTCTAAAATTTCAATGGCCATGAAATCGTAAATTTTCACCTGGTTTACTTCAAATTTGGTATGTGACATCTATGACTAGACATCCAGCTGTGTTTATACGTCAGCACTAAAATGACTCACAGGGACGGGGTTGCTGTTCCTTGGCATCGCTTCTTGTTTTGATCTGTTTTGGTTTCTACCGTAGTACACAAATACGAACTTAAGCCGTTTAAATCATCTTTTGAAATGTGAATGGTGGAGATGAAAATGAAGATGATGATGATGATGATGATGATGGTTTACATTTTCATTCGTAGGTGATATATGTGGCTAGACATCCGGGTGACGTGTGTGTGTCTTACTACCACCTTCAAAGACTCTTCAAGTCAGTGAATTTCAAGGGCGACCTGGAAGAGTTCCTGGATTTATGGTGCCGAGATTTAGGTAAGGAGAGAGAGAGAGAGAGAGAGAGAGAGAGAGAGAGAGAGAGAGAGAGAGAGAGAATGAAGAATGGGACTTTGCAGAAATTAATAAACTGATTGATGTTGATTATAATCCAGTTGACAGGTATAAAGTGCATTAATCCCTCTTCTTCCTCTTTTTCTTCTCCACCTTCCCCTGTCTCTCTTTCTTCTCCCACACCTTCACTTTTTTTCCTCTCTCTCTCTCTCTCTCTCTCTCTCTCTATCTATCTCTCTCTCTCTCTCTCTTTTCTTCTCCTTCTTCTTCTTCTTCACAGTCCTGCTAGGGCCATACTGGAGTCACTTAAGCGAGGCATGGGCAAAACGCACCCACCCAAACCTCCTCTGGCTATACTACGAAGACATGAACAAGGATCCGCTGAGGGAACTTCAGCGCCTGGACCACTTCCTCGCCACAGGCCTGACGGAAGACGAGCTGCTGCAGGTGGCCCAGCATTCCAGCTTTGCCAACATGAAGGCCAGACCTGTCACTAATCTCAGTCTCATCCCGGAATATCCTGAACTGGTGCCGGGAGAGGCTGAGTTTGTGAGGAAGGGTGAGTTTAATTAGCGTCGTCGGTGTTGTTATCATAATCCTAATCATCCTCTTTTTATTTATTATCGTCAATCATCAAATCCTTGTCATCATTATAATTGTTATTGTCTTCATTACCATCATAATCATCATCATCATCGTCCATCGTCATTGTCACCTTTGGCATAGTTATCATTATTATTGCCTTCAGTTCCATCATCATCAACGTCTGTCGTCATTGTCGTCATCCGTTTTCATCATCATCATCATCATTGTCTTCGTCTTGGTGTTCATCATCTTTGTCGTTACATCATCATCATCATCATTATCATCATCTCAGTGTTCATCATCATTGTCGTTACATCATCATCATCATCATCATCATCATCATCATCATCCCTGTCTTAGTCGTAGTGTTCATCATCATTGTCGTTACATCATCACCATCATCATCATCATCATCATTATCATCATCATCATCACTGTCTTCGTCTTGGTGTTCATCATCATTGTCGTCACATCATCATCATCTTCACTCACCTCATTAATGGATGCAAGCCAGTGAGACAAAACAGGTTAAGCATGTCAGGTTTGAATGACCAGGTTACAGTATGCTAAGCTGGGCATACAACGATACACAAGATGGATGGTATATTGCACCCTTGAATCGTGTGGTCCTGGCTCAGTCTGCTGGTATGGGGAAAGCAGAATTTTTTGTTTCATCATGAAACTACTAATCAGCCATGCAGTCAGTGAAAGCATAAAAGTGGAGAGTATTGAAGATGTAAAGATTTATGAGAAGTAGTAAAAATGTAGGAAAGAGGGAGCAGGAGTGGGAGACCGAGGATGAGATGGAGGGATGGAGTGGAGAGGTATATAAGACAGAGGGATTTGAGTTGGGGGAAGGGCAGCGAAATGGCAGGGAACAGGATGACATGGAGGTTATTTGTTTGTGGGCACCCTTTACTGGATTAAGGCGTCTGGCTATAGATCGATAAAAAGAAAAGATTTATGGGAAGTAGTAACTGTCTACGAAGACTTAATGATTTATTTTGGGATATGGCTGGTTATTATCCTTTTGTATGTTATTTTTGCAGAGTATGGTGGTGTTGGACGCATTTATTTAACACTGAAGAGTACAGTAAAGTGTAATAAACAAACCACTTAGGAAAAGGTGTTAGGGACCTTCCTTATCTAACAAGAATACGGGCCATTGTGTAATATATGAACCATCCTTTGCTAGAAATAGGTAGATATAAGCTGGGTGAGATTAAGGTGAGCCCACAGATAAAGGTGAAATAGCATGTTTTACCTGACAAAGATCCATAACCCTTTGCAGCTCAGTTGATGGCCAAGTGAAGTCAGACTGGAAGGTCAATTTAACTATTAATGAAGGAGACTCATGTCCACCTCATTACTAAATTTCATCTAAATTCACGCAACTGCGACTTAGTTCTCAAGTTGTGGGAGTGGCCCAGTTCCATCAGGTGAATTTACACTGAGTATTGTATGCTGTTAGTGGCACTGTTCTCAGTGTTCATCCTGTGTTCTTCTTTCCCTACAGGTGCCACTGGGGACTGGGTCAATCGCTTCACTCCCCAAATGAAGGCCAAGTTCCAGGTACCATACTCACAAATTTTCTTGAGCATGATTTGAGTGTGAGATTGTTACTTTATGCTTTTACTCGTATTTCCACTCCTGACACTTCGTGGCCAATCTTGAGTTAGTATTATGATGAAAAATTTATATAAAAGACAATGATCTGTGATATTACTGAACCACTGCAATGGAAATTTGTTTATTGCAAAAATTGACCAGGATTCTTTTATTCTTCTCCAGGCTTGGGTGGAGACGGGGAGTAAGGCAGTCGGGGAGGTGCCACCTAGGTACACCCAAGGATAAAAGTTCACTTAACATTACACCTGTTCTACTTCCCACTCTCCTCTGTTGGCTGATGTTCAAATGCTGAGATGCCTGGTGTGTTTCTCTGCCCATTAATAATGCCCTCTAATTTTAACTATTAGGTGAGATTGGCTGTGAGATGTCCTGCTCTGAGTGAAGCTAAATGAACTCATTCAGCTCAATTTAAGGACATCTCCGATGCGTGGATGTCCGGAGGGAGGGGGGGTTGTAGTATGGTGTTGTGATCGAGGTGTTGTATTGCCCTGCACATGAATACAGTATAGGTAGGTGTTGTTTCATTGTTAGTGTTCGAATATCTGGAGGTGGGATATTGTTGTAGAGGGTTTGATAATGTTTGCGTGGTGAGTGTTTTATGTGCCTAGGTGTGTTGTGTGTTTCTTTCATATAAGGGCATGAGTGTTGTGTACTGGAGACGGTTGCTGCAGAGAATTGTGTGCCCCTCATATCGAGGTAGTTCTGACAGGGAGGACTTTTGTTTCAGATTGCAAGTAAGCTGTTGGTGTAATTTTGGTGGAGCCAGTGGTGATGCATTTTTCTGTATGATGTGCAGTATGTTGTAGCGAACATTAGATAGGATGGGAGCCCATGTTGGGGAGGCATATGACATTACTCATCTAATGTTTGTTGAGTAAGGAGAGTGTTTCTATTTGTTCCCCAAAGTGTGGCCTTAGAGTTGCCCTTAGTGCATTGAGTCTGGGGATGCACCGCCTCTTGATGTACATGGCCCTTGAAGGTGAGTCCAGTGTTATATGTCACTCCAAAGATCTTAACAGAGGGTGTGTGTGGCACATGTACATTGTTATGTGTGATGTGGGGTCGTACCTGTAGTCATGTTTACTGCTAATGATGAGTGTGGTGCTGGAGCTGACTGGGGTAATCTTCAGCCTGTTGTCCACACAAGTCTGCAGTGTGCTGAGGAAGTCCTGTTGTAGTGGGCAGTCTGTGTTTGCAACGAAGTGTGTGGTTATTGTGGTGATGTCATCTGCATAATGAGGCAATGTTTGTAAGTGGTTGGGGTGTGAGAATATGTATATATAGGTCAAAGAGTATGGGTGAGAGAAGAAAGCCCTGTGGAAATACGTGAGGGAAATTTCTTGTTCATGATGACTTGCCGTGGAATACAACATTTGCTCATCTACCAAATAAACAGTTGGCTGGCCAACAGTTAGTGTTGTTCTCCATATTCATTTTCATTATCTTGATGATTACTTTGCATCGCGGGATGGCATCTACGGCTTTACTTATCTGTTGTGAGAAGTGTACTCTGACCTGGTGTCGTGGAGTTCATGCCATTCGATGCCCGTTGCGTGAGTTTAGCCAGTAAGGTGCTTGTTGAATACATTCTTTTGAATCCGTGCGAGGGGGACATGTGGAATGACTTTACTGAGAATGAGACGTTCACCTATTATGGATGGTGTGCTAAGTAGTGTTACGAGTCTGTACAAAGAAGGGAGTGTCGGGTCATTGTTTGGTTTAGGTATAGTGGTGACTGTTCCATGTTTCCAAATACTGGGAATGCTGCAGTGTGAATATGAGTAGTTACTGATGTTTGTCAGGGTCTGGATGCCTTGTGGTCCTTAATGTTTTAGGTACAGGTTGCTGATACCATCTGGCCTTGTGCTTGTAGGGTTATTTTTGTTGATGTTAAGTGTCTCTTTTGGAGTGAAGGGGGTTGTACTGTGATCGAGAGAAAAGGACGGCCTATGTTGAGAGGTTTGTTTTTCAGACTCTGTGAGTGTTGTGTCTTATGTTTTGTAGTGATTTATAAGAATATTTGCTTGTTCTTTGTAGGATGTGATGCGTTGGGTGTTGGAGATGATGGTAGCGTGGGTCTTGGAAGTGCATATTTGTGATTTAGTGATACTGTTATATATTTTGTAGAGTCTAGAGGTCTTTGTAAAGTGACAAAGTGTTGTTACAAAGGCCTTCCAGTTTTCCATTTCCTTTGTGCAGAAATATTGTTGATCACTTTGTTTAGTTCTTGGAGCCTTGTGATGGTGTGTTGTGTGTGTGGGAGAGGTGAGGTGTGTTGAAATCTGTTGCATTGCCTTATGAGACAGACAGTCGTTGGTGAAAAGTTTGAGTTTTAATGTATTCTATTGCCTCGTGGGTTGTGGTGTTCGTGTGTGTTGAGTATGATGTTGTGGACTAGTAAACAGGCAACTGGAGCTGCATGTTTCTAAGCCCTTAGATGATTTTACCTGATAGTGTGTACCAGGGAGCAATGTGATGGACATTCCCTAATTGTGAAGTAGATGCAGTGGAATAGCTGAGAGAGGCTTGGTATGTTTCTCTGCTCACAGACAATTTTCTGTGATACTGTACTGTACATCAGGGAGGAAAGTGATGTACAGTACATGCTGTAAGTGTGAAGTAGATGCACTGGAATAGCTGAGAGAGGCTTGGTATGTTTCTCTGTCAATAGATGATCCTCTTTGGTGTGAAATGTCGGGAAGAAAGCGTGAACTAGACGCAGTAACGCAGTAGGCTAACTTGATGGTGGAGCTGTTAGTTTCATGAGTTCAAACCCTCGTATATAAAGGATATATTTACTCTTGCTATACTATATATCTGTGGCAATATTTTCTGCTGTTATCACTTTTTTTGTAAATATTACTCTCATCAAAATCTTATGACTTTTACAAAATAAAGTTTTCGTTAGTTTATGAATATTTTGTATTATCTGACCCTTAACTTTTCTACAGAATTTTGTTCAAATAATACCAAAATTCTGAGCTGACCTTGTCTTGTCAATATGGCCTTTGACCTTTCCCTGTGACCTTGACTTTTGATTGTGCTCATAATCACACCGTTATTCGTGTCTGATCCACAACCTTACACAAGTGTTATAAATTAGATGAAATTTTTAAGTTGACCTTGCCCCGTGATCTAGAAATTTGACAGAGTTAAAAAAAAATAAAAAAATAAAATCTTTACTCCGTGTCCCACCCTCAGCCATTCAGCAAAGCTTGACTAAAAGCAGACTACAACAGTTTGAGTTATTTTAACCATCACACATCCGAAACGAAAATATGACCTTGACCTGTGACCTTGATCTTTCAATGAGCATTCTCAAAACTGAATCACCGAATTCCTGCCATACCCTCAGCTCTTCCTCCAAGTTTTGTCATAACTGGATAAAAACTGTTGACGTTGATTTTGCTGAATCAACGTTTGACCCAGCCCCGTGACCTACATCTTTGACCTATTGTTCTTGAAAGACAAGAACATTCCTCTTGTTCTGTCCTTCAACCGTTCCCCCAATTCTGACTGAAAGCAGATTACAACTTTTAAAACTACTTTTTTAAACACACACACACACACACACACACACACACACACACACACACACACACGCTATCTATCTACCTCTTGTCAGACGCCTTAATCCCATATGGGGTGGCCACAAACAAACCGCCTCCACGTCACCTTGTCCCCCGCCATTTCACTGCCCAGCTCCCAGCTAACACCCCCCTCCCTCATATACCTCCCCACTCCATCAGTCCATCTCATCCTTAGCCTCCCCCTCCCTCTCTCCAATTTCACCTTACTCATATACACTCTCCTCGTCAGTCTCTCACTCTTCATCCTCTCCACAAGCCCAAACAACCTCAATGAGTTTCTCCTAATGCTCCCTATCACATCCACATCCACAACACAACGCTCCTTCACATCCTCATTTGTCAGTCTGTCTCTCCATGTGACTCCACATGCTCCTCTCAAATAATTCATTTCCACTGCTCTCCTTCTTGACTGTGTCCCTCCAACAAGGTCCAAGCTTCACTTCCATACGTTAGAGTTGGTATCACAATACTGTCATGTAGTAACTTTTTCACTTCCATGTTCATTTCCCTGTTTCTTATCACTGCTTTCAAGGAACCAACAAAGTTTCTTCCTTGTTGTACCCTTTCAAGCACTTCATCCTCCAAACTTCTACCCTTACTCATCACACTACCCAAGTACTTAAACGTACTCACATTATCCATTTTCTCCTCATCCAACCTCACTGTACATTCACTGACTTCACTTCTCTCGAAGACCATAATTTTACTTTTCCCTACATTCACCTTTAGATTCCGTTTCTTACACACTCTCCCAAACACATCCTCCAAGCCTTGCAGCTCCCCTTCATCTTCACTTCACAAAATATCATCTCCAAACAACAGTACAGGGAGTTTCCAAACACTGCCTTCTCTCATTAGGGCCACTCCAACATCCAAAGCCCTACCTTGTATCTCTATTAAAACCCCATCCATATACAGACTGAACAACCATGGAGACATGACACATCCCTGTTTCAAGCTAACCTTCAAACAGAAAATTCACTCAGTTCACTATCCACACGCACTGGATCCTTAGCTCCCTCATACACACTCATCACAGCATTCAATAACTTCCCATCTACTCCAATATATTATTAATACTTTCCACAATCCCTGTCTATCCACCCTGACATATGCTTTCTCCAAATCTATGAAAGCCGCATTTAACTTCTTTCCCATCTCTTGAAACTTTTCCACTAAGGATCTAAGAATGAATATCTGATCTACACAACCTCTTCCCTTCCTAAAACCACCCTGTTCTTCTCCAACTAATTCCTCCGTTATTGCCCTAACTCTGTTAATAAGTATCCTACCACATACTTTGCCTATTACAATAAGAAGACAATGCCCCTGCGATTACCACTCACCTCTTTTTCCCCTTTTCCTTTGTACAAGGGAATAATTATACCAGACTTCCACTCTTTCGGGACTATACCTTCCTCCCAGGCCAGCCTGCACATCTTCCACATCCATTCTACTACTATCTCTCCCCCATGCTTCATTTCACCACACACTCCATCAGTTTCTGGGGCTTTACCCATTTTTACTTGCTTCAATGCTTCTACAACTCCCATCCGACTAATTTCTTGCTCTCTTCTCACATTTCTCCTTCTCCCAGCCATTCCCCAGCCACTTGTACTTTCATTGCTTTCATTCTCTATGTTCAACAGTTCCTTAATGTGTTCTCTCCATTTGCTCACTTTTCCTCCAGTCTCCATTAGTTATCTACCGTTTTTATCTTTCACTCCCCGACTAACTTCATTGCTGCCCTGTCTAACTCTACCTTTTTTCAGATCATTTTCTTACAGTCCCTCCACTTTACACTCAAATTCCTTCCAAATTTCTCATCCACTCTCATCTTACTCTCTCTCTTACTAATCTTTCCACCTCTCTCTTCCTCTCTACATATAATGCTCTCTTCCATCTCTCAACTTCGTCAACATCCCTATTTCTCATCCACGCACTAAATGCTTTCTTTTTCTGTGCCAAAGCCTCTCTCACGTCTTCATTCCACTGTGCTGTTCCTTGCACCCCCTTTCGTCTTCTCACCCCACACACCACATCACATGCTGCACATATTTCTTCTGTAAATGTCTTGCACACACCTTCCACGTCCTCCATCTGTTCCAATCCATATTTACCCAATCGCTCCTCCACTTCTCTCTTATATTCTGCCTTTTTCTCATCCTCTTGTAACCTTTCCACTCTCCTTGCATCTACTCCTTCCTCCCGTCCTTCCCTTCTTCTATTTCTCCATTTTACTTGGACCTTGACCACCAAGTGGTGGTCAGAAAGTCCACTCCCCCAGCCACTAAATGCTCTTGCATCCATTACACACCTTCGCATCCTTTCATCCACACACACATAATCAATCATTGCCTTCCTTTCATTCAGTTCACCACCCACCCTTTTCATTACTCGCCATGTATACCTGTGGATCATTTTTTGCCTGAAGAGGGTATTGGCTATCACCAATCCGCTCCTGGCACAAATGTCCACTAAAGCACTGCCATTCTCATCTATCTCAGCAAGCACACCCCACTCACCAACTACTCCATCCACCTTCACGTTCCCTACTTTACCATTCATATCACCAATCAAAAAACACTCTCTCATTCCTTTCAAACTTTTCCATGCGCACTTCGACATTTGTCCAGAACTCTTCTCTCACTCTGCTTGCACGGTCTTGTGTTGGCGCATGCCTACACACAGTCGCCCACATTTGTAGTCCAACTTTCAATCTTACCCACACAATCCTTGAGCCAACTGATCCATACTCTCTTATATTCTCCTTCCATCTGTAACTCACAATTCACACTCCTTCTTTTGCCCTCTCATTCTCACATACTCCCGCACATTTATCCCATCCATACTCCCATTCTCTAACACTCTTACCCTACGATTTAGTTTCAGTTAATCTACATACATCCACTTTCGCACCGCAGGCACCTGGACAATCTCTCTCTCTCTTTCACCTCATCATTTGCACCCCTTACAATCCACGTCGCCATCCGTATCATGTCCTTTGTTCGGTCCTTAGTCATCATTTTTTGGTCAGTCCTGGTCCGAGGCTTCTTCTTCGTATTTTTAGTTAGTTGTTTTCCTGGGAGGGGCACTAACCCTCCGCCAACCCACTTACTGTCACGTTGGGAACACGTGTTGGTTGGTTATAAGGTTACCACCCAGCGTTGTAAATGATTTCCTGGTTTACAGGAAATCATTTGACTTGCCACTCAATGTAGAGGTACCCTAAAAAACAGAGTACTACTACACTATATGGGTGAATGATGGGCTCCCCCACCTACCACACACACACACACACACACACACACACACACACACACACACACACACACACACACACACACACACACACACACACACACACACACACCACTCAAAACAAAACATCCTTTCTCATTTCACGAGTCCTGGGTACAAAAACGTGATTTGGGTTGAGAGGGGTGGGGGGGATGGGTTTGGGTGGTGGTGGGTGTTGGAGCAAGGAAGAAGTAATACTTACCTGTTAACAAAGGTGGTGCAGGTTGCCTTCAGTGGATCTGTCTATCCCATTCTCTTCTCTGTCTCCGAGTATGCCTGGGCAAGTCCAGTCCAGCTGTTGTAAACAAGAATAACAGCAATAAAGCCGTTCAGTCTCTCTCCCACTATTGCGTTTTCCCACCCACCTCCCTCGGGAGTCGCCGACCCCAAAACCGAGTCAGCAGACTTTCGCTTTGTACAGATATTACTTCACTTTTATTTATGCCTTGTGCTACTACAGCATCACTATATTTATTCCTATATTTATTGTGGAAAAATATCATAAAATATATTTCATTCCTTTATAAATAATATATTGTAACGAAAGATGTAATTATTCTTGATTTGTCTGGAGATAATTAAAGCTGATTTAAATGTATATAAATGAACACTTTTGTTCTCCATTTTCACATAGGATTAAAAGAGGTCAAAAAAAGTAATTGTAATATTTCTTAATTTAAACAATGAGGAAGTAATTAAACAAATATATAAACAAATAAAAGCGAAACAAGTTCCGAACTGCTGCATCTTGCTTACTATACCGTTGGAAATATGGAACTGCTTGCACCACACATGCTTGGCAGTGGGATCGCCACACACCTAGGCCAGCATTGAGAGATGAATTGGATGGACGTCTCGTCTTGTATGACACTGAGCAGAAATACAGTACGTAGTATCTCTTCTCCTTTATTACCAGAGATGAATGTAGAACAAAAACCATAAATCATCTCCACTCTACTCCACATGACTTTCATTCGGCTTAGGGTATACTTCTCGCACTGAAGGGATTAATGAACGTTGCATCTAACTCCTCCAGTTCACAGTCTCGCCTAAGCGGAATAGCTTCGTCTGAAGACAGCAAGTATAATTCTGAAAAAAAAATGACAAAGAATGGGTTAAGAATCTTTCAAATTTCGGTTAATACACCGGGGAAACGTGGAGCGATCCGAGGCATCGTGCATGACTTTAATTAACCATTTCTTGTTCTTGCCATCTTTAGGCAGTTTACTTCAGCCATGGAGACACATTTCATACTGAATTTCCAAGTACAGCCTTCATCAATCACGCTACTAGAAGTGGTCTTTCCTAAACTGAGTATTATCGCTTCGAGATAAAAAAAATATAATAGAACAACCGTTATCGGTGACATCATTTATATTATGTTCTTGCTACATCCAAGTACTGTCCTCAGATAATCTCTGAAACGACTTCTCGATCTAGAGGGATTAGATATTTCCACCATAAAATATTTCAGTACTAGTGTGCTCTCTAGGGCAACATGAAATATTCTGGTAGGGGCAACAATGAACTAAAAACATGCCAAGTATCGACGTAATCTGGAAGGCACGCGACCCACCGATATTTTTGTTCTTTGTGCATCGGTCTCTGGGCAGTCCTCCTACGCACACTGGATGGCATCTTACATGTTCACACGAACACTGTTACCATACCGTCATACCGTCTATACTATAACACTCTAAGGCTGTTTGGTTCATCACTGGTGTGATGGTATTAACAAAATGTATATTTCAGACTATACCCTGCCCCAGCTGGTATTGATGTCTGCACCTCGGTCAGCACTCCTCCGTTTACCACTTGGCTGCCACCTCTTCTTCAATATGAGCGACATACCTGTGCCAAGTTAAGCTCCTCTGATGGCAGCAGGAAGGAAATACAAGGCTGTCATCCCAATAACGTGTTCATCAACGCTTTATAACCTCTTCACAAAGAAAGATCTATATCACATGGAGGTACCAATAATTAACTGAAATGGCGTTATTGTATTGAAGACGCCAGTACTTTCACTGTATGCTCCTAAGTTGCTATGACACACGCGCCTCTCTCTCTCTCTCTCTCTCTCTCTCTCTCTCTCTCTCTCTCTTGGGGGGGAGGGGGACAGAAGTAACTTGCTATATAATTCATACTGCTCATCAGACGATATTTTTCTCTCCTTACGTGCCTGTCTTAACTACTGTATGTCTTCGTCTTTTGGAGAACAAGAGCTGAACAAACTATTTGTCAAGATAATACGCCGGAATGTATGCACACAAACTCTGACAACTGTAAACAGTGGGTCCTTAGTTACACAAATACATATGAATATGAACTGTAAAATTAGTACCGACAACGCCAAACACAAACCAGTGACTAAAGAGTGCATCGTTTACATAGGATGCATGGTTTATTAGTCCCTTCATTGTAGGCAGATACGGTAATATTTCAGCTCTCCACAACCTGGCGGATATCTGTATAATCCTGCGTTTCGTGAATCTCCATATTTTCTAAATGCATTCCTCTTCATCGTGTGGCGGTCCTTTCCCCTCCCCTGCGTCCTCAGGAGCAATTTTTCCATCGCTCTCCACCCCCAGCAGCATCACAGCCAGACACCGACAAGTAATTGCACCCCTCTTCGGCAACTAGCGAGGCCTCACAGGGTCCAGTATCCTGTCAGATGATCCTCCTCTACACCGCACATTCAAACACCAAGTGGCCATTGGTGCTTCAGGTGCTGACGCCACAGGTGAAGTTTACATTTACCTTCTGTGTTTGCCCCAGGAGAGTTGATTAGTGGACACGAAAGGTCACTAATAAAACTGAATAGAGTCATCTAACTATTGTATAACAAAAATTGAATTTATACCGTCGTTGGAGGTGCTTTGGAAGTGATAGAATTCCTTCACGACTCGAGGCTGAATTATGTTCTTCCTATGTGCCAATAATAATACCAAAATAGTTGATATTTTTAATGTCTCCGAGTGTGCCGTTTTCCCGTACTTTCTCTTCCCTCACATAATACCTTCATCATCATCATTTGTATCAGACTTGTAATTGATTATATCGTAGTCGTAGCTGAGCTGTGGTAGACAGTGAGTAGGTCTGTGGGACATAACCTCAGTTTACTTGTAGTCGATGACAGGAGAAAAATAAGGATTAGTACTGGGCTTTAGAGTTTGTGGTTTATTTCTTCAAGGGGATAACTCAAAATTTACACAAAGTTATTTTCACGAGCCTGGCCCCTTTTACCCCACCGTGCTTCTCTCTCTAGAGTCTAGACCCCCATTCTCGCTAGCTCTCCAGTCTCCTTCTCGCTTCTATCTCCCTTCTACTTCTGCCTCCTAACTCTTTCTCCCTCGTATAATAGAGTTTGTGTCACGTAATGCACAGTTGAGTAGAACATTCTGGATTCTGGTGACTTTCCTATCAGTCGTCATGAGGTGCTGTATATGGCATATTGTGCTGACTGGCATTCCTCGCTGAGAGAGAGTGCGAATGTCACTTCCTCCAGGCCTTAGCCATGATTTTGACATAACCTCTAGATTACCTATGTATGCTATCAGCTACTATGCATTGTTTTATGATACTGTAGAGTCCTGACACATCATCGTCATCATCATCATCATCATCAATAGTTTTACATTAACCTCCTTTATGTTGTGACATCTCTAGCAGCAGACTGAAATAGCCCTGGGAAGGACCAATGCTCTCCTCAATTACTCGTATTCACTTCTGCTATTTTGCCTTCAGAGTCCAGAACCCCGCCCCCCTTCTCTCTCTCTCTCTCTCTCTCTCTCTCTCTCTCTCACACACACACACACACACACACACACACACAAATCACAATTCTTTTTTGAGAGGAACTGACTGAAGGTCAAAGTCGCAGGGCAAAGTCAAATGTTCTGCACTAAGAGCAGATGGTGAGCGTGACTGCTGGACTCGGAGTGCTTCTTTTTCTTGTTCTTTTAACCAAGAGACAACGACAGGTCTCATAACCCCTTAATACTCGTAGCGGGGATGTCAGAGGCGGTCCTTGCACGTCCCGCGGGGATAATCACGCTCCGACTGACTTTTTTAAATTATTTGCAAAAAATCAGTTATTAGTTCTAGAATATTATAATTACCTATGCATATGGCATATACCTTCAGCTTTCTCCTGGGATGTTTGTTGAGCCTTCGTCCACAACCGTAGGACTTGTGGAGACTTCTGAAGTTGGGTAACGAAGTCTCCACTTTCTACTTCCCGACACCCCATAATATGATTACCAAAGCCTGATATTATCACTAGAAACACTATTCTATGATCTTCAAGTAGTTTGGAATCCATACACCAAAAAAGAAAACACTGTGAAACCAATGTAAATTACGAGCTCGTACGAGCTTCCCACCCACGCTCGTTCCCCGCTGGTATTCTGTCATTTATTATTCATAAACACACTCACACTTTATATTCCTAGTCCTTTATTACACTTATATATATCCACAGCATTTATCCATAAGTTTCCTTCAGTTATAGTAGTTTATTTTCACTCCAGGCATTCACTTATTCGTTCAGTAAAGTACGTAGAGAGCCAAGGTTTCACTTTCACTGTCATTACTTCAGGTATTTGTACTCATATTTTTATATTAATAATTTTTTACATTCATATTTACATTTTCTATTGTCTTTACGTTATTTACACTTCCATTTTATTACACTATGTTATGCACTGTCACTTGCAGTAACATATAAAACTATATTCCACTGTTCAATCATATTAACATCCATTGTTTTCACTTGCTATTTACACATTATTTACATTTCCACTTGCACTGTTTTAGAACTGTTTCAGGCTGTGGTAATCAAAGAAGCAGGTTACGCAGAGGGGAACCAGGCACTCAGCGCACTGCCAAGAAGTGCGTTTGTGCTCAGGTGTGCGTCTGGTCATATGTGCACACACCTGGCACCTGCGGATCGCAGCCTTCCTCTTCGTTGTGGCAGGCATTTGCACCAGTCTGTGCCGATCCATGTACGCCCTCTGCTCAAGTCTGTCAGGAAGTCTAACAGAATGGCGCCTTGGAGCTGTTGCTGTCACCCTACCATACCTCTCAAGCAGCTGCTGAACACAAGTCCTGGCGAACAACCTCAGGTAGAAGGACTTGGGTGGCTTTACTTTACCTTCATCTTGTACAGGATGAAGGCGTTCAGCATCGCCATGTCAATGAGACGCAGAAAAACTTTCCTGTACCACCTAGTATTCTTCCTGAGGCAGTCGATCTCTCCAATCATCATGTTGGACTTGTCCACCAACCGCATGTTTATCAATATTGTAGTTGATGACAGCATCAGGTTTCCTCACAGGTTCGCCTGTCCTACAATCAACCTTCCCACTGTTTTCCAGTTCCCCCTTGTGTACGGTGGTGAGCATGTGCACGACCCTCTTGTCATGGCACCGTATTGCCAGCATCTTCTCAGGCTTGAGTAGGTGCACGTCTACTCACTGCGAATTTCCTGCCTCGGGGAGTTTGGGGAAGTAGGCACGATTGCTCTTGGCAGTGCTGTAGGAGCCGATGCCATGCTCTGAAAGGTATTTAGCAAGTTTCGGTGCTGTATAGTAGTTGTCAGGATACAGCACGATTCCCACCAAAATATCTTTCAAGCAGCACTTTCACTACACAGCCTGAGAAGCCAAATGGGTGTGTTTTGTCCAGACCGACAGTGCTGGCTGAACAGATGACGAAGTCAAGGATGTACCCCTTCTTACAGTCACACAGTACAAAGAATTTGATTCCAAAGCGATGACGTTTGCTTGGAATGTACTGTACGAACCTCAGACGTCCTCTGAACAGAACCAAGGATTCGTCTATGACAACCTTCTGAAATGGGTGGAAGGATGACAAATTTTTCCTTCATTCTGTTCAGAATCTCCCGGATCTTCCAGAGTGGGTCAGTCTGGGAAGGTACTATTGCTGCCAGGAGTTCTTAGCCACCCTCGTCCAGCCAACCCGTGTATGTGGCAGAGTCGCATTCACGAGCACAGAAGTTGTCTTCGATGCATTTCTGTCGAAAAATATCCCTTCAGCTTTGGGCTTGTACTAATGGATAAAGCAATAGTAATATTTACTTTGAAGGTTTGACTCTGATAACACGAATATATCATACTGATTATTTAATAACTTGTTTCTCGTATAGAGCCAAGCAAGTGACAAATATGTACATTTGGTTCCACTCCACGACTTCCTGTAGGTTTGAACCAGCGAACACAGAGTGAACAAGTTCGAAGCATTCATTTGTTAACAGGAAAGGGAGAGAGAGAGAGAGAGAGAGAGAGAGAGAGAGAGAGAGAGTAGCGGGTGCCCGTGAATTTTAGAGGAATGAGGTGGAGAAATGAGGTGTTCAACACAGTTAAACAGGGATTTTTCCTTTCGTTTCGGTTGGCTTTCTATGCCTAAATGAAGGTAAATTATGAACTCTAATGACTGGCTAATGGTTGTTTGGTCCAAGGTGTGCAGTGGTAAGCCTAATTCCAGGTAATGATCGCTGTTAAAAGTTGGATATTTTAGGTCCCATTTATTGTAAATATCTCCATGTATGTCTACAGTACGTGTATGCCTCTTTGGACCTATTTTAACTCCATGAATATTTTTATCAATGGACATTTTCACCACTCGGTGCACAATCCCACATGGACCTATTTTCCTTAATGACTTTTTTCAAAGACGTCTACTTTTCTACATAAACCTATTTCCCCATGAACTAGTTTTCCCCATTGATGTATTTTCTCCCCGTGGACCAATTTCTCCGTCGACCTTGAATCTCTCCATGGATGCAGGTTTCCTACTTGATCGTATACCCATGGATGTATTTTTCACAATGAACCTATTTTCCCCATAAACCTGTTATCCGACGTGGTTATATCACCCACTGATATGTGCAGTTGAAACACACACCTCTTAACCAACAGACGCATTGCACGATGGACCTGTTGTAATCCACTGGATATATACACCTACTTCAGCATGATTCCAGAATAAAATCCCCTGTGCACCGATTTTCCCAACTCGGACATTAACTCAAATCACCTAACCCCAGAGGCCTGTTTTCCCACAATCCGTCCATCCACCTACACACCCACCCATCAGCGCACATACCCACAGCCTTAGACAATACAGTATGTCTCAAAAGTAGAACAACACAAACCCGTCTCTTGCCTTGCCCTACAGGTAGCCCCACCACCCACCCCACTTAATGCACGAACCCCACTCCACCCACTTAACCAGCCCAACAACCCTTTCCCTCCCTCTCGCCCACCCACTCCACCTAATCCGCCTGTGAAACAATCAGTCTACACAAACCAATCCACCCACCCAGTCACCAACATTGCAACCCTCATACCATGCTCCACAAGTCAGATGACTCTCAATTACACACACACACACACACACACACACACACACACACACACACACACACACACACACACACACACACACACACACACACACACACACACACACACACACACACACACACACACACACACACACACACACACACCGCTCGCTGGTGCAGTGGTAACGTTCTCGCTTGCCAACTGGTGGACGGGAGTTCGCGCCTCGCTCAGGTTGCGAAAAAGTTTCACTGATGAAGTGGGTGGTTACTGTCCCCCTTGAGCAAGGGAACGGGTGTGTGTGTGTGTGTGAGGGTCACAGCCTTTCCCTTAGATCGGACTATATGAGCTCTCAGCTCCCTTCCGGGAGGGTAAAAAGCTGACGATCACGACAATCAAGTGATCCTGACCGACCCGGTGAATTACACACACACACACACACACACACACACACACACACACACACACACACACACACACACACACACAGAGGCGGGGTGGATTTCCTTACACGAAAGATGAGTCTCACCGCTTAACTCAGTCTGTCGGTAAAATATAGTACCGGGTACTCTTTACAGACAGTTTGCCAGGCCGTAGATACGGGGCTTCATTCCGGCTACATACACATGATTTTATGCGATACAAGTAAATAAGGTGCTCGAGTTAAACAGGAAATTTTTCCTTTGGCTGATGACGAAGGAGTTTATTTATCCCAGGATAACGTCTCGTCAGACAAAACGAAAAATGGGTTTTATTCTGGGTAACGCCAGTTGACTTTGTCAAATAATTTGGCAGGCCGCGTAACATCTGTTAAATGCCTTATGTTCGCATTTTTTTTCTCTCCCTGGTGGTTGGCACCTGGAGATTTTTGGCAAACTCATGAGTATTTTTCTCATTAACTGGATATTTCTTTCTGGACAGAGAGGCAAATTACTTTCTTAAGCACAGCTTTTTGTTAAATCAACAGCATTTACCTCCTAATTCATTATTCCAACGAAAGCAATAAAAAATTATCACAAAGCAAGGCAAGTTCTAGTGACTGATGGAAGAAATATTCACACTGTGGCCTGTTTTCAATGGATCACAGGAATCCAGGATTTCTCATCCCTTGCATTTCCCTGCGCCAGTCTGCCTCCACCTCATTATTCCAAAATTTACAGGCGACCCCCATACACGCTCTCTCTCTCTCTCTCTCTCTCTCTCTCTCTCTCTCTCTCTCTCCTGTTAACAAATGAATGCTTCGAACTTGTTCACTCTGTGTTCGCTGGTTCAAATCTACAGGAAATCGTGGAGTGGAACCAAATATACATATTTGTCACTTGCTTGGCTCTATACGAGAAACAAGTTATTAAATAATCAGTATGATATATTCGTGTTATCAGAGTCAAACCTTCAAAGTAAATATTACTATTGCTTTATACATTAGTACAAGCCCAAAGCTGAAGGAATATTTTTCGACAGAAATGCATCAAAGGCAACGTCTGTGCTCGTGAATGAGACGCAGCCACATACACGGGTTGGCTGTACGAGGGTGGCTAAGAACTCCTGGCAGCAATAGTACATCGTTGTTGGTGAAATGCAGGTTTCCCATGATGTTACGGATGCGATCTCTGGCCTTGTACTTATTGAAGGTGGGTGAGGGTAGTAAGGGGTCCATGGACCAATCTTCCAACTCATGCTTCTTTGAATGGGGCATGAGAAGCATGAGGGCGAAGAACACATACAGTTCCGGCACTCCAAGCACAGTCCACTGTTGCATTTTCGCTGCACCTGCACCACTTGCAGCACGCTGTGACTCGTACCTGTTGGTCTCATCACATATGTGCTGCATGACTTCATCATCAAGGAAGACCAAAAGGTAGTCCAAGAGTGAAGGCAGGCTGTATCCCAGAAGAACTCTCGTCAAAATGGAGTTGTTCAGGGACAAAATCAGAACCTTCTGTCCACACAAAGGCATGCAGGGTTCCCTCTTGTGGTGGTGTAGGCTGGGTGAGGGTGAATGAGGGTGGCTGTGAGACAGACTGGGCCGTTTCAAGGTCACTCTGACTGACCCTAGGTTGCCATGTAGCACTACCAGCCCTTACTCTAGATGCTACTCCACTTTTACGACGACTCAGGGATTTACCTCGTCCCCTACGGCCTGCCTTCACTTAGGTGCTGGTGGAGACTCCGACGACGAAGACTCAGGAGAAATTTCTGCTGAAGCGGAGGAAGAAATTAATGAAGTGGGGCTGGGAGAGCAAGGAGGTGATTCACCTCGGGACTCATGACGGGCTGGGTCATGCGGGGCCATTGTTCCGGGGCTAACCCGCCTCCTCTTCACTCCCTTTCTAAATTCCTTCCCTTGCTGCACTAAGGGCTCCTGTCCCTTGGAGCTAGGATGAACTTGGGACACTGAAGCACTCATACTGGCAGTTTCTGTCACAGGTTCCTCCCCAGGCCCAGGCTCATGACATGATTCACACGAAACATCAAAGTCACTATCCATCATTATCATCGATAATTCAGCAAGTTAACGTTCCACAGCAGAGTCACTTAGTCCTTTACCACTTCCCACACGAGGTTTAGTAGGGGCAGAGGTAACAGGGCCCTTTGTAATGGGCGCAGAAGCGGCAGAAATGGAGGGGCGTGAATGCAACATGGTTCCACCTCAAAGGATGACACCGAACTGAATGACGTGGTATATATGGGCAGCCAAGGGTTGACACTATTAGTGTGGTGACAGCTGCTGATTTATATGCTATGAAATGATTGGTAGGAAATCTAGACAATACACAATAAATTAGGTAGTTCCAGGTGAATATAAATATCATTTAGGTTTCTTCCTTCCTTTCTTATATATATTTTTATTACGAGAATAGGTCATACGGCATATTTCAAGGGGAAATAAGCAGGGAAAATTAGCGAACGAGTGCACGTGGGGTGTTGCCAGGTGATAATTAGCCAATTTCAGGTGTATGGCATCTATCAATTACTTAATTCTTTTTTATATATATTGTTTTTAATAAGAATAGGGCATAGGGCTCATTTCAATGGATGAAATCAGTGGAAAAATCTGGGGAAGATTTGTATAGTGCGGCGTGGCCGGGCAAGCGAGAGGAGAGGATAATGGAGGGGAGGTAGGGAGGGGAGTCAAGAATGGGGAAAAATGGCTAAATTGTGAACAATGGATGGGATTACAGATGACATTAGCAGCGCTGACTATTGTTGGACACTGGCAGTACTGATAGATGATACAAGTCACCACTTGAAAGCCCGGGCGAATTCAAAATAACACAGAATCACAAATGTGACGCCTGCGGTATGATCCACTGCACTCAAGTGTTACAAAAGTGACACCCCGCAGTTAAGGGGTTAATGGCCGAGTAAGGTCGTCTGGCGAGAAAGTATAACATCAATGCTGCTCTAGTGGTCTTGGGGTTAACCAGGCAGAGTATTGCCAAAAACGGCACCAACCAACCCCTTGTTACCCCAGTAAGGGGTAGGGAGCCGAGGCTAGGTTACTGATGTCCAGTACCTTTAGCAATTTCAGTACGATGTGTTCTTATGACAATATTTACTTTTTACATTCCACTCCCATAGCATACTCTTCAATTCAAAAAGCACCATCTCTCGTATGGGAGGTCTGGTATATGATACTCTTCATAAAAGTAATGATTTAATATGAAGACAAAAGAATAATTGCAAAGCAACTGGATGCCCCAGTTTAAACATTCTAGTATCCTTTATTGGTTAATTTCGATATAGAGATTATTCACCCGCATATTATACTTAATTTTTTGACTCCGCCAAAGAGGTTGTGTTTTTGTTGGCGTTTGTTTATTTGTTTGTTTCTGTTAGCAAGATTACTGAAAAAAATATGAACGGATATTGATGGAATTTTGTAGAAGGGTGGGTCATGAGCCAAGGAAGAATGATTAAATTTGGGGGCAGATCCTGATCTGGATCCTGAGTATCAAGCACAATATCTCCAAAAGTTCTCAATGAACTTCAATGAAATATCTTGGACAGATGGGTCATGGACAAAGAAAGAATATATTAAATTTAGGAATGGATCCGGATCCGGACCTTGATTCTATATCCACGGATCCTAATCTGGATCCTTTTTAATGGCTTTGGCAGAGGTATGCACTCTTTGAGTGCTTTCTAGTTTATGTGATGTTTCTTATGTATATCAATAAATCTAAAACATGTGGTGTGCCAGGCACAATAAACCTTGCCCGACAGCATTGATTTTATTGCTGTTAAATACTGACTCATTTCTGCCATTTAGTGTCATGCACATTTAACTCATCTGCCCAAAGCGTCCTCAATATAGGACAGAACTGGGCATTTTCAAAAGTTAAGGTGGGAACTCTGGCTTAGAGACCTATGAGCGTCACTACTATGAGCCGATAGGCGAAGGGCAGTACGATTAGTACCCTTCCATCAAAATCCCTTACACAGGAACCCTGCGAGTTAATGGATTAAAGTCTAAGGTAATGGTACAGATGTTTTCAAGTTACGCCCTCTGAAAATCCGCGATCTTGCATATGACCTTTCAAGGTGACTCAAGATCAAAGGTTACGCTGCCAAATGAAAGCCCATATGAGATTTCCATATCTTGGTAACAGTAAATATCTCTATCTTCAACGAGTTTCGAGTGACCTTGAGTTTGACCTTTCAAGGTCACTTGGAGTCAAAGGTCAAGGTATCAATTAAAATCTCACATGGGATTTCCTGTATGTTGATGATAGTAAATATCTCTCTATCTTAACCAGTTTCAAGTTATAGCCCCCTGAATGTCCGTGACCTTGAATTTGACCTTTCAGGGTAATTCAAGGTCAAAGGTCTTGGTGACAGATCAAAAGCCCATATTAGAGTTACTCTGTATTCCTAATAGTAAATATCTCTATCTTCAACCATTTTCAAATTATAGCCCTCTGAAAATCCATGACCTTGATTTTGACCTTTCAGGGTCACTCGATTACCTCAAAATTTTAATCACTTTCTTTGGGGAGCAGTGCCCGCATATCCTGAAAGTTTCATGCAATTTCATTCAGCCGTTTTTCCTTAATGTTACTAACAAACAACAAACTCGACCAAAAACAATACCTCGCCAGACTCCGTCCGGGCGAGGAAATGAAAAGAAAGAAAATAACTAGGCATATCGATGTACCAGTCCCTGGGGGTAGGGGGGGTTTTCAAGAATACTCCCCCAGTATCCCTGCTTGTCATAAAAGGCGACTAAAAGGGTTGGCGGAAGGTTAATGCCCCTCCCCGGAAAACAACTAACTAAAAAAAACAAACAAGAAGCCTCGGACAAGGACTGACCAAACGATGATGACCCAGGACCGGACAAAGGACTTGGTAATGGCTACGTGGAATGTAAGAGGAGCGAATGATGAGGTGAAAGAGAGAGAGATTGTCCAGGTGCTTGAGGGTGCAAAAGTGGATGTATGTGGAATGACTGAAACAAAATGGGGAGGAGAAAGTGTGAGAGAATGGGAGTATGGATGGGGTATATGTGCAGGAGTAGGTGAGAATGAGAGGGCAAAGGAAGGAGTATGTATAGTTGTGAGTAAAAGATGGAAGAAGAGCATAAGACAGTATGGATCAGTTGGGTCAAGGACTGTGTGGGTAAAGTTGAAAGTTGGAATACAAATGTGGGTGATTGTGTGTGTGTATGCGCCAACGCAAGATCGTGCTAGCAGAATGAGAGAAGAGTTCTGGACAAATGTGGAAGTGTGCATGGAAAAGTTTGGAAGGAATGAGAGAGTGTTTTTGATCGGTGATATGAATGGTAAAGTAGAGAATGTGAAGGTGGATGGAATAGTTGGTGAGTGGGGTGTGCATGCTGCGATAGATGAGAATGGCAGTGGGTTAGTGGACATTTGTGCTGGGAGGGGGTTGGTGATAGCCAATACCCTCTTCAGGCAAAAAATGATCCACAGGTATACATGGCAAGTGATGAGAAGGGTGGGTGGTGAACTGAATGAAAGGAAGGCAATGATTGATTATGTGTGTGTGGATGAAAGGATGCGAAGATGTGTAATGGATGCAAGAGCTTATAGAGGTTGGGGGAGTGGACTTTCTGACCACTACTTGGTGGTAGCCAGCATTAGCATACAAGTAAGATGGAGGAATAGAAGAAGGGAAAGACGAGAGGCAGGAGTAGTTGCAAGGAGAGTGTAAAGGTTAAAAGAGGATGAGAAAAAGGCAGAGTATAAGAGAGAAGTGGAGGAACGATTGGGCAAATATGAATTGGAGCAGATGGGGGACGTGGAAGGTGTGTGCAGGATATTTACAGAAGAAATATGTGCAGCATGTGATGTGGTGTGTGGGAGGAAGAGAAGAGGGAGGGGGGTGCAAGGAACAGCGTGGTGGACTGAAGAGGTGAGACAGGCTGTGGCACAAAAGAAGAAAGCATACAATGAATGGATGAGAAATAGGGGCGTGAAAGAAGTTGAGAGGCGGAAGAGAGAGTTATATGTAGAAAGAAAGAGAGAGGTGAAAAGATTAGTAAGAGAGAGTAAGAAGAGAGTGGATGAGGAATTTGGAAGGAATTTGAGTGTAAAGTGGAGGGACTGTAAGAAGATGTTCTGGAAAGAGGTGAAGAGAGTAAGACAGGGTAGAAATGAGGTTAGCAGGGGAGTGAAAGATAAAAATAGTAGATTACTAGTGGAGAAGGGAGAAAAAGTGAGCAGATGAAGAGAACACTTTAAGGAATTGTTGAACATACAGGATGGAAGTAAAGTGAGTATAAGTGGCTGGGGAATGGCTGGGAGAAGGAGGGAGGTGAGAAGACAGGAAGAAATCAGTAGGATAGAAGTTGTGGAAGCAATGAAGAAGGTTAAATTGGGGAAAGCCCCAATAATTGATGGAGTGTGTGGTGAAATGCTGAAGCATGGGGTAGAGATAGTAGTAGAATGGATGTGGAAGATGTGCAGATTGGCCTGGGAGGAAGGTAGAGTCCCAGAGGATTGGAAGTCAGGTATAATTATTCCCTTGTACAAAGGAAAAGGGGAAAAAGAAGTGTGTGGTAATTATAGGGGCATTTGTCTTCTTAGTATAATAGGAAAAGCGTATGGTAGGATACTTATTGACAGAGTTCGGGAAAGAACAGAGGAATTAGCTGAAGAAGAACAGGGAGGCTTTAGGAAGGGAAGAGGTTGTCTAGATCAGATATTCATTCTTAGGTCTTTAGTGGTAAAGTTTCTATAGAAGAGAAAGAAGTTGTATACGGCTTTCATGGATTTGGAGAAAGCATATGACAGGGTGGATAGACAAGGATTGTGGAAAGTATTAAGAATATATGGAGTAGATGGAAAGTTGTTGAATGCTGTGAAGAGTATGTATGATTGTGCTATGGCTGCAGTGCGTGTGGATTGTGAACTAATTGAATTTTTCTCTTTGGAGGTTGGGTTGAAACAGGGATGTGTCATGTCTCCATTGTTGTTCAATCTGTTCATGGATGGGGTAATGAAAGAGGTACAAGTTAGGGTAGCGGATGTTCGAGTGGCCCTGGTGAGAGAGGATAGTGTTTGGAAACTCCCTGTACTGTTGTTTGCTGATGATGCTGTGTTGTTGAGTGAAGGCGAAGGGGAGCTGCAAGGCTTCGTGGTTGAGTTTGGGAGAGTGTGCAAGGAACGGAATCTAAAGGTGAATATAGGGAAGAGTAAAGTGATGGTCTTTGAGAGGGGTGAAGACGGTGAATGTACAGCGAGGTTGGATGGTGAGGAATTGGAAAATGTCAGTACGTTTAAGTACTTGGGGAGTGTGATGAGTAAGGATGGAGGATTGGAAGGTGAAGTGCTTGAAAGGGTACAGCAGGGAAGAAAGGTTGCTGGTTCTTTGAAAGGAGTGATAAGAAACAGGGAAGTGAGCATGGAAGTGAAAAAGTTACTACGTGACAGAATTGTGATACCAACTCTAAAGTATGGAAGTGAAGCTTGGACGTTGTTGGAGGGACACAAGTCAAGAGTGAAAGCAGTGGAAATGAGTGATTTAAGAGGAGCCTGTGGAGTCACATGGAGAGACAGGCTGACGAATGAGGATATAAAGGAGCGTTGTCGTGTGGATGTGGATGTGATAGAAAGTGTTATGAGGAACACATCGATGTGGTTTGGCCATGTGGAGGGGATGGAGGGTGAAAGACTGACTAAGAGAGTGTATGTGAGTGAGGTGGAGGGGGGAAGAGGGAGGGGGAGGTCGAGGATGAGGTAGAGGGATGGGGTGGAGAGGTATATGAGAGAGGGGAGTGTGAGTTGGGAGCAGGGCAGTGAAATGGCGGGGGACAGGACGACGTGGAGGCGATTTGTTTGTGGCCACCCCAAACGGGATTGAGGCGTCTGGCAATAGATAGATAGATAGATATATTTTTTTTTACTTTTTTTCTTACATCATTTTGCCCTATAAGCCTGCATTTCCGGCGAACAAAAATAATGGCTTATATTTCATAACGGCAAATGAGAAAGAGTGACAGGGTGTGTAATTGGTTGGTGTAAGTTACTGTTGGAGGGAACGACACTTACAGGTGAGGGTTATATTTTTGGTGAAGGGTTACATTGATGATATGGCCGTGAAATACTGCCACAGGACAGCACTGGCGCTAATGCAAGTAATGTTGGCAGACAAAAATAATGCTACTACAAATCGTAAAATTTTGGCAACAAAGAGAAAAAATTTTAACAGATGAAGATAATTTTGCAAGAAGTGGTGATAGGAATAATGTTATAAAATATATTGTCAGACAAAAAATACTGGGAAAAACACAAAGAATTGGCATGAGATAGAAAATAATGTTTTTCAATGAAAAAAGTATCGAAGAAAACAGTAAAATGGTAGCATTAACAAAACAGACATGTGAAAGTAATGTTATTAGGATGAGAAGATTTTTGGAAGTATGGAGAAAAAGTTGAACTGAATAAATAGATTTTGATCTGTGACTCATAAAGCATTATGCAGGAATGGAAAAGATGCTGATTCCTATGCTATTTATCAGTCTATAGCCTGACGCCTTTACAAATCGCCTCCATGCCGCCCTGTCCCCTGCCATTTCACTGCCCTCCCCCTAGCTTACATCCTCCCTCTCTACTCCATCCCTCCATCTCATCCTCGGTCTCTCCCTCCTTCTCCCCCCTCCAAATCGCTCATACACATTTTCCTATTAGTTCCTCACACTCTATCCTCTCTACGTGGCCAAACCTTCCCACTGTATTTCTCCTAACGCTTTCTGTTACATCTACATCCTCACCACAACGCTGCTTCACTTTCTCATTTGTCAGTCTGTCTCTACATGCAACTCCACATACTCCTCTCGGATAACTCATTTTTACTGTTCTGACTCTTGACTTGTGTCCTTCCAACAAGATCCAAGCTTCGCTTCCATATGTTAGGATGGGGATCGACTTTTTTACTTTCATACTCACTTGCCTATTTATTATCACTGCTTTCAGTGAACCAGCAACCTTTCTTCCCTGTTGTACCCCTTCACACACTTCATCCTCCGAACTTCCATCCTTAATCATCTCACTACCCTTGTACTTACATGCACTCACATTTTCCATTTCTCTATTATCCAGCCTCACTGTGCACTGAGTGACTCCATTTTTCTTGAAGGCTACAACCTTACTCTTCCCCACATTCATCTTTACGTGCCGTTTCTTACGCAGTTTCCCAGACTCATCCACGAAGCCTTGCAGTTACCTTCGTCCTCATTTAACAATACAGGAACATCTGCACAAAACAGGAGAGGAAGTTTCCAAACGCTGCCCGCTCTAGTTAGGGGCCGCTCCAACATTTGCTATCCTACTTTGTATCTCTTTCATAATTCCATCCATACACTAATTGAACAACCATGTAGACATGCCACATCCCTGTTTCAGTCAAACATTCAGATAGAAAAGATCACTCAGTTCACCATCCACACGCACTGCAGCCTTAGCCCCCTCACACACACTCTTCACGGCATTCAACAGCTTCCCGTTTACCCTATATATTTTAAATATTTAAAATTATTTTCTTTAATATTCCTAGGCACACTCAGGAATAAACGCCTAGTTCAACGCCAAGTGGCAGCAGTAGCAAACTCCCCCTAGCTAGGGCATCACAGGCAGAACCTATGACTGAAGTCATTACTGAGGGGGGCACCACACGTCCCCACCAACATCTGGGCAACTGCCCAACAAGGTATAGCGGGTAACCCCAGGGTCTACCTGGAGCTGATAATAATCTCCACGAGTGCAGAGATTCGAACCCAAGTCCTCTGGATTGGTGGATTGTGATCGTTGACACTGCACCATCACATGAAAAACTTATAAAACAGAATGAAGTGGCATTGGAAACAAAGAAAATAATGAAAGATAAAAACCGGTAGAAAAAAGAAAAAAATGGCAAGTGAACAAGTGATACTAGAAAGTAAAAGATATTTACAAATGAAAAAAAGGCAGTGTTGTTTGCAATAGGTGGAAAGACGATATAAGAGCGTATGGATCAGTTGGATCTTGAATTGTGTGGTTAACAATGAAAGTAAGAATATAAGCAAGGACGATTGTTCGTGGATATGCCCCAGAGAAGGACCGAGCGACTAGAATGAAAGATTGGTTTTGAGAGATAATGGTTAGTGTGCATTGAAAAGTTTAAGAGGAGTGAGTGTTTATTTAAACTGCAGATGTCGATGAAAAAATGGGGAACCTTTGGGTAAAAGGGTGGTGGGTGGGGTGTATCTGTTGGAGTGAACTGGAATAGTAGTGTTCTGGTGGACATTTGTGTGCTGGAAGAGCTTGGCAATACCAATACCTTCCTTTGACACAAAATGATTCACAGGTATACGTGTTAGGACTCCATATTATAATTACAAATCATAATAGACAAATAGATAAATAGATAGATAAATAGACGGATAGACAGCTCTATGCGAGCCTGGGAATGGGAAATGATCTTGCAAGTTACACTGAGGAAAAGCTGACGACAGACTCACAATTAAGAGAGCACAAAGGCAACACACCAGATGACACACAATTTGCCACAACAACAGACTCACAATTAAGAGAGCCCCAAGGCAACCCACCCCTTGTACAAACCTCACCACACACTAAAGATCAAGAAACAAATACGGCAGTTTCAGATGATGAGTGGGAAACCCCCTCTGACGTAGCAAGTGCGGACTTTGTCGCTGACTTGCACACGTATGCCAATATACTTAACAGAGTTCACCGGTCTGGTCGTACATATTCCACCTTTCCCTCACACAACGATAAACTCGTCCAAGTTGAATTAGCAGCGCAAAAAGTGAAAATGAATCAAGAAACATCTACACCGGCCCCAAACAGAGAACAAAATCGATCGCGACCAGAAAGCAGGCAGACCAAACAACCAAACATGACAAGGCCTCGCTCCCAGACGCCGTGCTACAGGCAGTTTCATAAGTTTTCGTGCAGCCCGAGCAGGTCTCGCGCCATAAACAACACTTCTTATGGGAAATCACATCGTAGGTCACAGTCAAGGGATAGGTCCATTCTATGTCATTATTGTGCAAAACCAGGACACACAAGGTATGAATCCTTTATCAAGGCAAAAGAGGACAAGCAAAAGACACAGGGATTTGGTCCTTACTGTAGGCATCATAGATACCAAGGACACTGGACCAGTGATTGCAAACCAGTAGAAAAAATTGTCTATGTTCAAATCGGGGAAAGACCAAGTCATGACAAGAAACGAACAAACGTAAAGAAAAAAAAGTCTAAACTTCACATAGGAGGCATGTTGGGAAATGAGTGTATCTTGATACCAGCTGTATGTGAGGATCAAAACGTTTCCTTATTTTTAGATACAGGCCCTCCAGTGAACTTAATAACACATGAAGAACTAAATAGAATTCTTAAAAATAAAAAGAAAGTAACTATTCTGGATGAAGCTGATTTAGATTTATACACAGTAGATGGACAAGAAATTACAGTGAAAGGTATGATAAGATTAAATATCAGTTTCACAGAGACTACAAGACCATTCTCTGCGTTTTTCTATATCGTTGAAAACTTGGCAATTAAAGCTCATATGTTACTGGGCTTAAGATCCATGAGAGCTGAGAACATAACCATACTCCCACAAATGAATGGAATAGACTTTGACAATGAGTTCATAGAGGAAATAACTTCAGAGCCCTCACCGATTGGTAGAAGAGAGCCAAAAAGAATTGGTAATATTAAAGGCTTAAACAAACATACACAAACAGATGAGTGTATAGATCCACTCCCATCACCAGCCCCATCCTCCAGAATTAGTGACCCAGATAACAGTAGTGATTTATCAATTTTTCCAGCCCATCTCACTAATGATTTAGTTATACCACCTAATTCATACATGAAGGTTACCATAAAGAGCAAATTACGGAATAGTACTGTTCTTGTCTTAGAAGAATTATGTAAAGTAAAGGGATTGTCAGTAGAAAACGCATTATGTCATACTAACGACGAAGGGCAAACTTAGATAGTCATGATTAATCACATGAATGGGGAAGTTCAGTTGAAAAAGGGAACATGCATAGTTAATATTGAAAAATGTCCCGCCCCTGTGAGGGAAATAGTTAAAGCTGGAGTGACAAGTGAGATAAAATCGACGGATAGAGAAAAAATAAAAGAGAATTTAATTCACTCAGGTGAATTTGATGAAGAAAATGATTTGTTAACCCTGCTGGAAACACACAGGGACACCGTAGCATTGCCCGGAGAACAATTAGGGTGTACTAACTTGATTAATCACATGATTAATGTGCACCCAGAAACACCACTAATTTTCGTACCAGCTTACCGCATACCACACTCCCAACTTACACTTGCAAATCAGTATGTCGATGAAATGTTAAAACTTGAAATTATTGAGCCTTCAGTCTCCCCGTGGAATGCCCCCTTATTCTTCGTGCCCAAACGAAATGGAGAAATGCGTGCGGTAGTATATTACCGTAAACTAAATAATCACACAATCCCAGACAGATTTCCCATGCCATTGCTAAGCGACGTTCTACAGAATATTGGTCCTGAGAATAAAATATTCTCGACCATCGATCTCCTAAACGGCTATTATCAGATTCCGGTATCGAAGGAGTCACGTAAATACACTGCCTTTTCAACAAACAGAGGCCATTATCAATATACAAGAATGCCAATGGGACTGAGGACAGCCCCAGGCACATTCCAGCGTCTTATGAATTAGGTATTGTCCGGCATTTTAGGACAGGGAATATTTGTTTATCTTGACGATATTATAATCGCAACGAAGAATATTAAGGATCATCTCAGGAAATTAGACTTACTCTTACAAAAGCTTAGTGATGCTGGTTTAAAAATTAAACTTTCTAAATGCAAATTTTGCTTTAAGGAAATAAATTTCTTAGGCCACAAATTAAGTTCTGATGGTATTCACACCACTGATGACAAAATACAGGCAGTGAGAGATTTTCCTGAACCCATTACGACTGACGAAGTTAGACAATTTTTAGGTCTGGCTGGGTACTATAGGTCATTCGTACCACAGTTCTCTCATATAGCCTTTCCTCTATTTCAACTACTCAAAAAAGATGCTTTATTCCAATGGGAAGAAGAACAAAAAAGGGCATTTAACAATCTACAAATTAAACTAACAAATGCACCTTGTTTAGCATATCCAGATTACACAAAATCATTTCTTATTTGTACAGACGCATCAGTTAAAGGATTAGGAGCTGTACTGATGCAGGAAGATAAAAGAGGAAAAAATCAACCAATTGCATTTGCCTGCAGACAAACAAGAGATGCAGAGAAAAATTATTGCACTACAGACTTAGAGGCACTTGCAGTGGTTTTTGCATTACAAAAGTTTCGAGATTTGGTATATGGTTACGAAATCCACTTATTCACCGACCATAAACCACTGGTAGGTATGTTTAAAGAAAAACTCCTTTCTGGGAGGAGAGCAAGATGGAAATGTACAGTTGAAAACTACAATGTACAAATTCATTATATACTCGTACAAGGTAAAATGAACATAGTAGCTGACGCCTTATCTAGGAACCCGAACACAATTCAGGTCGCGGCGTTAGATCTCAAAGGAAATATCCCAAACCACGAGGATATCGCAGTGGCACAAAGACTTGACCCAATATGGTCTAAAGTTATATACAAGTTAGAAAGTGGAGATGACATACAATTACCCAAACTGCATGTCCCACTTGAACAATTCACAATGGTCAATAATACATTATACAAAATTAACTCTAAACAACCAAAACGCCAAAGAAATACTAACCAGTTGGTAGTACCTAATGACATGATACCCCAAGTATTACGATTGATACACGACAGCCCACACGCAGGACATCCTGGAAAGGATAAGACATTCAACCAAGCCCAGCTGTTATATTACTGGCCTTCATTACGAAAAGATATAAACAATCATATAGACAGATGCGAATCATGTGCGAAACACAAAGGATACCCAATCACACCTGCACCGATGGGTAATTACCCTGTACCACATCAACCATGGGACGTTGTCGCTGTTGATTTAATCAAGATGCCATTATCATACAATAATAACCTATACTTATTCGTAGCAACGGATCATTTTTCCCGTTATGTCATTTTAGCTCCAATTAAAGATAAGACAGCAGAGACAGTAGCAAGGGCAATAACAGATAATGTAATATGTCGCTTTACTACCCCAAAGATACTAATAAGTGATAATGGAGGAGAATTTAATTCTGAGATCTTACAAGAAATATGTAAACAATACAACATCAAAAAGGTTAACGTTTTAGCCTATCACCCAGCATCGAATGGGTTGGAAGAGAGACAAAATAAAAAAGTATTAGATGTGCTACGACACATTCTCAGTGAAAATTATGCAAGCTGGGATGATTGGATTCCCAGAGTAGAAGCCTCAATTAATGGATCTATAAATAAATCCATAGGTGACACACCACATTTCATTATATATGGCACAGATAAAAAATTACCATATGAGCTCCTAGAAGGTGACAGCATGCCTATATACAATTACGATGATTACTCTAAACTCCGTTTACGTGAATTCCAGGACATTCACAAAAGAGTCAAAAATCAATTAACGATGTCGAAGGAAGAAATGACGGAGGCATTTAACAAGAAGGTAAGAGATTCACCTATCAGCTTAGGAGACATTGTTTATGGTATCATTCATACAAGAGACAATAAATTATCCCCAAAATTTGAGGGCCCATACAGAGTAATTAACATAAAAGCAAACAAAGTTTTAATTAAGTCACTTTCAAGTGGCGAGGAGAAACAAGTTCATATTGACCATTTAAAACGAGTTTCAAGGGAATTATCCCATAATTATTCAGCCTCGGATACAACCGAACAGGCGAACGTACTATCACGATCCAAAGTTTCTTTACCCCCATGAATGGAAGAAGGTCGAAGCCAAGGTTGTAGCAAGACCAAATGATCGGACACTGCCAGTATACAAGACTAATAATGGTTCATGATACCGTGATTCATAAATAGGCTCGTGTGTTTCATCCGGGTGATTCTCTTTATCCTAAGCTTCAGGTTAGTGAACCCCTCCATCATGAACTGGCCTGTGTTCGGTGGCCTGTCATTTCTCCAACCTTGGCTTCGACCTTCCTCCACTCAGGGGGGTAAAGAAACTTTGGATTGTGATAGTACCTCAAGAAACCAAGCAAGAAAACAACAATGATTACAAAAAGAAATTAAGGTCATATACCAAACAATCGAACATAGGCGTAACTGTTCCAATCAAATCTACAGTACATCATTTACGAGAATTAAATATCGATTTAAACTCCTTCTATAAATGAAATAATCACCCGTAACGCACATCATCACTATCATCGACCACAGCATGACCATATTAGGAAATTAATAGATTTTTTTTTGTTCGGTAGGTTACAATGAAGGGACTTATGCTATGGATTCTCCTCTACATAGCAAGAGGATATGCGCACTTAGACCCCCAACACATAGTACGACAAGGATGCCTCATAGCTCCAATGGCCACGACTACAATCGTTAAGGACGTCATGAGTACTGAAATAAGTCTAGATTACTTGTATGAATTACCTACTTATCTAGACAGACTTGCGACGCCGATGCGAACTCTGGACTTCATGATAGGAAATTATGTTTCACAAGCACATAACACCAAGGAAGTGAATGAAATGGTAAAGTTAGCGAAATGGAAACTAGAACAGGCAAAGTCAACTATGCTCATCATGATCCAAGATCTCCCATCTTATGGAACGGAGGTACTGAGCGACAGGAACATCACACGTACTCGCCAAAAGCGCGGTTTGTTCGACCTGGGTGGCGCAGTTCTTGGGAACATCTTTGGATTGGCTACAGAGGATGACCTTAAAGAAATAAACAACAAATTTAATAAGATAGCTCAGGTACAAACATACCAAGATAAATTCATCACAGGACAGAACTCAGCAATGAAGACAATTGTGAAAAATCTGAAAAAAGCAGAAAACATAGCTCTCGAGAGTGTAGATAAAATAAATGAAATGGAGGGAAACATTACACTTTTCCAACACTTCTTCATCATCACAGAACATATTGACACAATTCTACTACAATTAGAGAACACTAGAGATCGTTTCAGGGCGCTTATGCAAGGAATTTCGAATGCTGGTGATGGCAAGATCACAATTGACTTACTCCCAGTTCATGAGCTACGTCAGATAGTTAGTCAAGGCATACATAAACATAAATTGAAGCTGTTGTTCCGCAGTAGGGAATTCATGCAATATTACCCATATTTAGAAGCAACACTAACACCAACATCAGTAGTAGTTCATGTACCATTCATCACTGAAGACCTGTTCATAGTATACCAAATACATCCCTTCCCCTATAAAAATAACAA
This sequence comes from Coenobita brevimanus, assembly GCF_032717465.1. NCBI lineage: Eukaryota > Metazoa > Arthropoda > Malacostraca > Decapoda > Coenobitidae > Coenobita > Coenobita brevimanus. Next base: position 19,821,159 of record NC_136968.1, on the reverse strand, counting down.
CACTTTGGTCATCATCAACATCAACACAGACACCGAACTCATCATGGTCTCCAAGAGACGGGACACCGTCACTTTCGCAAGTGAATCAACGATTGAACGAAAGTGCCGCACATCCTTACATGCTGTTCATCTTTGTCCTGCGTACATTTTCACGTTTCAGCCTACTGATACAGTCCCTTGTGAAATGGCTATCATCAGAAATGACAATATTCATCATCATTGCAACTTCACTCCTGCTCCAGATAAGCTTGTACACCATCAACGCATTGGACACTCACAGTTTTTTTATTTCCCTCATAACACATCAGTTTACATAGTCTGTCCAGATATACCACCATCTCATACATCAGCATCAGGATTATACATAGCACCAGACTACTGTGCGGTATTTGCACCAGCCATGTCTACTTTATCCACCATCAATCACTACGCCATTCTCAGTCATACACACAAACATTTCCACCCACTGCCTGATATGGACTTAAACATGAGCACAAGTATTAAGTTGACTTCACCTAAGTTTGAAACTATGCAACTGATCAATGAAACAATGAAGCCCTAGGAAGATTTGAGTTTGAGTATGTTCAACCCATATTATGTGTATAGCCCAGCACCTACTGTCTTTATAATCTTCTGCATTGTAGTTGCAGTACTGCTGTTCGCAATGCACAGAATGCATGCAAGAATTGCTAATTTGGAGTCATTATTTAGTGGGGGGAGAGTTAACATCCAAGTTAACCCCCCTGAATGAAGTGTACATATTTTGTATATAGTATTAATTATATATATATATATATATATATATATATATATATATATATATATATATATATATATATATAGAAAAAAAGATACAAAGAAGAATGACCCATGTATGGCATACCAGTACCATTATCTTTAAATGAAATATTAATAACTCTTACCATAATCTTAATTTTAAACTATTTTTTTTTTCTTGCATGTATGCATTTCACTACAATAACCCAAGTACATACTGTATTACAGTTAAATAAGTTACTTTTAATGCATTTATTCAAATATGTATACAACTTGTTTAAAATGTAATATTACTGAATAATCACTATTTACTATAAATATTATATGTATACAATATTCATACAATTATGTTACTTTTACAATATTATGTATTTCACTTAATTAGCTTATAAGTTCATTATAATGTGTATATGATATGTATTAATATGTTATGACTATTAACTGTCGATGGTACGCCATTTTCGCGTGACCGAGCATATGTTAGGACTCCATATTATAATTACAAATCATAATAGACAAATAGATAAATAGATGGATAAATAGACAGATAGACAGCTCTATGCGAGCCTGGGAATGGGAAATGATCTTGCAAGTTACACTGAGGAAAAGCTGATGACAGACTAGGAAGTAGCCAGTCAGGAGATGATGCAGTTAGTTGGTCAGCGATCACCAGGTGAACACACATACACACATACTCTCACACAGGCTTCTAGAACTTTCCAACCACAGGGAACACACGTGATACGACTCCTGTTTCACCAGAATTTAGGAAAGAGAGCTCAGAAGGAGAGAGGCCATAGAAGCGGCAGGGAGTGGCAAGAAAGGCTTAGCAAGTTGAGAGAGAGAGAGAGAGAGAGATAGGGAGATAGCTAGAGGGACTCTACTTTATACTTCGCTCTGTGTGAGAGACTTGTTAATATTTCCAAGACAAATAAAAATAGTCCCATACTATTCTTTACCTCTCTTTGTCATTGAATGACAAATGGGAAAGAAGATTATCTACTTACAAAGCTACTCAAGTATAACAACCGCTAGTCCACAAGTCTAATATATATAACTTCTCTACAAGTAACTACAAAGTCTTTTTATGACATACGTGGCGAGTGAAAAAGGGGATGAGTGGTGAGCTGGTTGAAAGGAAGGCTATGACTGCCAGTGTGTGAATGAGCGAATGAGAAGATCTGTGTTGGACACAAGAGAGTATAGAGGTTGGGGACGTGGACTATCTGATCATTACAGAGTGGTGTCCATGATAGAGGAGAAAAAGAGTTGAGTCTACAGAACAGGACAAGAACAGGGGGAAGGAATTCCTGCAAGGAGAGTAGAAAGGCAGGAGGAGGATGGGAAAAAAGGCAGAATACAAGAGAGAAGTAGAGGATCGACTAGGTTGATAAGGTTTGGAGAAGATCAAGGAGATGGAAGACATGTGTAAGATATTCACAGAAGAAATCTGTGCAGCTTGGGGGATAGTATGTGTGGTGAAGTGAAGATGTAAGAGGGTGCAAGGAACAGAACGGTGGAATGATGAAGTGAAACGAGCTGTGGCAGAGCAGAAAACATATAATGACTAGATAGGAAGCTGAGGAATGAATGATACGGAGACATGTTATGTAGAGAATAGGGGAACACACTGTTAAGAAAGAGTAAGAAAAGTGTTGACGAGGACTTTGGAAGAAATTTGAGTGTAAATTGGAGGGAATGTAAGAAATTGCTTTGGCAGGAGTCAAGAAGGTAAGATTAAATGAAAAGGGAAACAGTAATGGAGTGAAAAATAAACATGGCAGAATGTTGGTGGAGAAGGGAGAAAAAGTTAGTGGATGGAGAGAACACTTCAGAGGAGTCTTGAAAAGAGAGAACGAAAGTAACAAAGAAGTAGCTGGGAACGGCTGGGGGACGTGAGGTGAGTAGGGAGGAGGAGATTAGTAGAACGGAAATATTATGATCAGTGAAGAAAGTCAAGATGGGGATATCCCAAGGATTTGACAGAGTGTATGGTGAAATGCTTACACTGAAGGGAGTGTTAGTGATAGTATAAATATGGAAGATGTGCACACTGACCTGGGAGGAAGGGAACATCCCAAATGATTGGAAGTCAGGTATTATTGTGTTCCTATACAAAGGAAAAGGGGCACCAGAAGTGTGTGACAACCATAGGGGCATTTGTTTTCTCAGTGGAATAGGAAGAATATGCGATAAGATGCCTATCGACAGATCCCGTGTAATAACCAAGAAATAGAGAAAAACAAGGATGCTTTAGGAAAAGATGGCGTAGATCAGATATCTGTTTTAAGATGTTTAGTATGAAGTATCTAGAGAAGGGAAACAAACTGTATGCTGCCTTCACGGATCTAGTGAAAGTATATGACATATACACAGGGAATTTGGAAGGTATTAAAAATGTATGGAGTAGATGGGAATACTCTGAAGCGTATGCATGAGGGTGCTAGGCCTGCAATGTGTGTGGATAGTGAATTAAGTGTTTTTTTTATTTATTTATTTGAGTGTTGGACTGAGGCCATTGTTCAGTTTGTACATGGATCGAGTTATAAAAAAGATATTAGGCAGGACAGTGGATGCTGGATTGACAGTAATGAGAAAGGGTAGTGTGTGGAAAAACTTGCACTGTTGTTTGATGACGATACTGTATTGCTAAGTGAAGATGAATGTGAGGACCAAGCCTTGGTGAACGAGTCTGTAAGTGTATGAAGGAAATGGATTTTAAAAGTGAGTGAATGAAAAGGTAATGTTAAGGTCGATGAGAGAATTAAGTCACCTAATGGATAGTGAGGCTGGATGATGAAATAGAAAATGTGAGTGCATACAAGTGCGTAGGTAGTGTGAAAAGTAAAGATGGAAGTTTACAGGATGTAGTGCTTGAAAGGGTACAGCAGGGTAGAAAATTGCAGGTACACTTGAATGCAGTGACAAGGAATTGGGAAGTGTGCATGGAAGTAAAAAAAAAAAAAAATCGCTGCATGAGATTATCGTGATCCCCACTGCAACATACGGAAGCGAAGATTGGACCCAGTTGGAAGGACACAAATCAAGGGTGAGAACAATGGAAATGAGCTGTTTGACAGGAGTATGTAGAGTTACATGGAGAGACAGACAGACACATGAGGAAATAAAGGAGGGTTGTGGTGTTGACATGGATGTGATCGAAAGTGATAAGAGAAATACTGTGAGATTATTTGGCGATGTGCAGAGGACTGAAAATTAGCGATTCACCACAAGATTGTATGTGAGTGATGTGGAGGCAGAGGTGGCCCTATGGCACCTGATGCCCTAGGTCAATACGGTGGTGTCGCCCCCCACCCCCTTCGAATTGTAATGCATCTTAGGCTTGGATGATTTCCAAACCTTTTGTGGAAATTATAATTACTTCACACCTAAGGGATGCTTGATCTATTGGAATTTATTTGAATATTTATATATTTGGCGGTAACTATCGCACCACAGAGTTGCCGCCGGAGGTGGTGGCCAAGTTCTCTCCGACAAGGAAAGTATGTTTTCACCCCTGTTTGTTTGTATGTTAGTGTGGCTGTTAGCAAGGTTACTCAAAAACTAAAAGAGAGATTTGGACCAAAACTGGTGGGTAGATAGTTCATGTGCCAGGGAACAATCGATTAGGTTTTGGGACCAATCCGGATCGTATTACAGATTCTGGATCCGGAAAACACACTGTGTGAAACCCTAATCGTTGATGAAAAAATCCAACACATTATGATGAGTGGTTTGGAAATTAAGTTGCCTTTGTCGGAGAGATGCGTTCCACTGAGTGCCCCTCTAGTTTGCCTTGTGGTAGAATAGGCACAATGTGGAGGGGGAAGGAGGGGGAGACCAAGGATGAGATGGAAGGATGGAGTGAAGGGCTATGCGAGTGAGGGGGTGTAAGTTGGATGAAGGGCAGTCAAGTAACAAAGGAAAGGGCGATGTGGAAGCAATTTACCCCTTACGGGATTAAGATAGGTAGATATACAGACAGACAGACAGTAAAAGGTACTGACAAATGACTGTAATGTTCAAGAGAATGAAAATGTTGATGTACGAAAGTAATTTTGGTAAAGAGAGGAAAATGGTAAAAATAGTTTAAAAAGTACCAGAAAAAGTGAAAAAACGTCGACAGATATACAAAAAATTACAAGAAAAATAATGCCGACATGAAAATAATTTTGGTCAAAAGAGAAGGATGTGGTTCTATAAAGTGAAAATAATAATAATAATAATAATAATAATAATATATATATATATATATATATATATATATATATATATATATATATATATATATATATATATATATATATATATATATATATATATATATATATATATATATATATATATATATATATATATATATATATATGATGAGCGAAAAAGTGACGAGACACACAAAAAGTAACGTTCGTATTCTATTGACAAATGAAAGAAGTGCTGATAAAAAGTGTAAAGATATTCAGGAACAAAGAAAAATGTTGACATGAAAACTTAAAGAAAACAGAGACATGATAATTAAATAAGCAAAAGAAAACATTTTTACACTTGAGGCCAAAGTGCTTCGAAAATAAGTCGGCAAATGAACGTGATTTTGGGAGATTTTTTTTTTTTTTTTCTGTGGAAAGGATAAAATTAAAAAAAAAAAACAGTAGATGGACATGCTATCCTTTACTCCAGTTTTAAATGAACTACATACACTCTTTCTCATTATGTTTCAAATGAAGTACAGTATTCATAGACAAGTTTTTGCACATTCGGTACAATACGCGTAGTCTACTTTTTGCTCGTCACCTTTAAGTTAAAATACTCCTGTTTTTTCTCTATTCCTATTTTATGAATATAAGGATAATTTTTTCTGCCTTATATAACCTGATATGCACACAATTCACAGTCGAACAGTACTAACTAGAAAGCGTACATTATTTGCTCGTCCAGGATGAACTGAAATCTACCTTTTCCGTCGCATGATGTGAACTCTAATACACATACTCTTCGATCGTATTGTTTAAACTGAACTACAGATACTTTTTGTCTGTTCTATGTACTCTTCCCTCGTCCAAAATGAACTAAAATACATATAATATTCTCTTGTCTATGAACACGAATACATACGCATTTCGCTCGTCCAGCCTGATACGAATAAATTTTGTTCATGCCATTTGGATTATGGGAGAGCAGAGTGGCAGTGGGTGTGGTACTGGCAGTATGTGGACCATGTGTGTGTTGCAGCTTTGACACAATGGTCGTAGCGATACCCCTCAGGGCCAGCTTCATGCACCGTAACGCAGTAAGACCTGCCACTCCAATACACAGACCCCCTCAACCCAGCTGCCTCCCTCTAACCCACAATGACTTGGTTTCACGAGCTTGCTTAATTGTCCCCCACCACTTTACTGACATTAATTGCCCTACAGGTAAAGTGTGTAGAATTAATATTTGGTTGTATTTAACTCGCAAAGTTGTGGCCTATCTCTTCAGTTCATTGAAGATAGGATGAAGAATTATTTACGTAGTGTAATCCTGTTTAAGTGTCCCACACCTTTTTACTCACATTCATTACCATACAGGAAAAGACAGTGAAGTAATACTTATTTTTCTTTTAATTCCTTTTGTTGTAACTTGTATCTTTCCTCGTTACGGAGAGGTTATGTACTGTATTCTTTTTAAATATTCCCCCCTCCCCCAACACTCTTACCAGCATTCATTGACCTCAAAGGGAAAGCTAAATGGAAATAATTGTTATTTTACTATGACTCGTCTTGTAACTTTTATTTTCAATGTGCGAACTTGTAGTTATTCTGGCAAAGGCTAAGCGACGATTTCCTTCAAACCAGGAGAGAAACTGCAACAAAAAAGGTTTAAAAAAACTGTAACCATGATCATTTTGACTAACAAACAGAACTCTGTATTATACTGCAGCTAATGGCACGCGGTTTTATTAGGCTCAGAGAAACCCGTTACAACCATGGGCTTGACACCGTCTAACAAATATCATTATTCAAATATATTCTTGCCAGCTCTATACAGTGCCATTCGGGTTAGGGGAAACTTGCGAGGAGAGGGCAAATGAAGGCCTTATTTACCTCCCCCCCCCTCCTCATTTCGGGAGATCTCTCAGTAAGATCGTCTAGGAATAAGAAGTATCAAGTAGATTACACGATTTGAAGCTGAAGAAATTATATTCAAATGCATCAAGTTGGAATAAATTTTCTTTGATTTTTTAAAGTGCGTGATCAAAGTTTTTTTTGAACTACGAGTATAACAGCAATGAGCATTGGGAGTAGGAGTAAGTAAAATACAATGCATGCAGATTTGACGGTGAAATAAAACTGCACACTGTCGGGTTAATTCTACGTACATATTTTTACTAAAACCAAACACTTTATGCTGTTGAATGGCAGTCATAAGAACATAAGAGTGTCTTAATTACGTTCTCATGGTCGCGTCAACTCTACTTTGTTTTGGCTAATATCAAATGGCTTTATTCAGATTAAGGAGAGCATAGAAACCTAAGAGTGTAAAGTAAAGAGAACAAGGTATCGCAGTTGTGATTAATGGAGGCAATTAAGACATCCATAAGTAAAACCAGGATTTGTCAAATAACAGTCCAGCTTTTGCGCCCTCGAGCGCATAAAGGACGGCTTCCAAACAATGACTCGCAAAATGAAACTACTGTAAGTGCACATGAAAACGAACGGCCTTTGTGAAAAGAAAACACGAGAACTAAGCACACATAAATCACAGACCAATCAAATACTAAAACAAGTTAAGCGCATTCAGAGAGCACATACCTTCATCAGCGCTATTATCACAACTCAGATCACCATCAAAATTTAATCAACTCTTCCATGATCCATGGGCCTCACATAAGTTCATTGAAATCAATAATTTTTTGCGTATCCTGTAATTTTTAACCACATCAGCTCAATCCTGCCTCATCCCAGAACATATGTGGGGTTTCATTCTCCGTGGATTTATCTTGGAAACATCATGATTAATGTGGGGTTTCATTCTCTGATGATTTATCTTGGAATCATCATAATTATTACCTCTCCTGTAAATTCTGTTTCCCAGTGATTAGGTGTGTTAAGCCGACTGCGTGCCTTCTGTACCCCTGCACAGTAGTTGACTTTATACAGGGGTTTTATTTGACTGATTGTGGAGTACAACTCTTCTTAACAAGGTGGAGTCAGAGACTTTTCGTCTCATTAACTCTCTTCCTCTTACTTGCTCCTTTCAATCTCTGTCTCTTTGCCGCAGTGTTGCATCTTTATCTCTTTTCTATCGCTGCTTCAATGGCCACTGCTCCTCTGAACTGTCTGCTTACATCCCTCCACAACTATGGTGGGCACGTAACACCCGTCTAGCAACAAACCCTCATCCCTTTTCTGTCCAGCTCTCTAGTGCAAGAGTTAGCCGTTACTCCCAGTCCTTCACGTATGCAACAAGCCAATTCTGGAATTGTCTTCCGCTGTCTGTATTTCACACTGTATATGATCTCCAGTCTTTTAAACGCAGTGTGCCTAGGCAAACTTCGAAATGAACGGATCTTGAATTTGGCTCTGTGTTATTTTATTTCTTTTTTCTGGGATAGAACAATCTTGCGGCCTTCTGGCCTTTGGTTCCTTCTTCCTTGAAAAAAAAAAGTCTTGAACTGAGACTTGAACTCAGATCACCACCGAAAATGGTCACCTCTTCCTTATCCCATGAAACACATATCCACAAACTTTCATTGAAATCCATCAATAACTTTTTCAGATGTCTTGTGGACAAAGTAACAAAGAAACAAACACAAAGAAACAGACAAACAATGGTAACTACACATAACCTCTTCCAACTTCGTTGGCGGAAGTAACATTTTGAGGATCAAACAAAACCTTAGTTACAAGACAGAGGCCAAATATACGAACTGGTGACACAAGAAGAAAACCCAAGGCACGAAGTGAAAACATGCTACTGAAAATTAAGCCTGTATGACACTGCGTTGATAATAAGTTAACTGAAACATATGAACCATAAAAACGATTTTAAGAAGACCCCATTGTGGACAATGATAGATCACTTGAACATACAGAACATTAATACTCTTTAGGGCAAGGGCTTCCCTCAGCTGAATGCAAGTGTCTGTGATTAGCAGAGTATAATGGTTAAATGACGTTTTGACTATCTCTAAATCAAGAACTGACGAATGAAGTTGGCTGTGCAAGGACACAGAAGGGCAAATACTCTGCATCCATATATCGTGAGGATGCAGCAATATCACACACGTTTATGGAACACAAGAATGAAAAATGTCGGACGTAAGGAAATAATGATGATGATGATGATGATGATGGTGATGATAATAATAACAACAACAACAACAACACCAATGATGATAATAATAATAATAATAATATTATTATTATTATTATTATTAAGATGATGAATGATGAAGAAATGGCCATGAAGTGAGTATGCATAACCTTTTACTGGGAACTCAGTTGAACTAACTGAAGACAACAGAGCACAATGTTAACACACCGGAGCAAGGAAGAACACACAGTCAACACAAGCTGAGGACACGGGGTGTGGGGGAGGTGAGGCCCCGACACACACAGCATCCCAGAGTGTCGGTGGCAGCGGCTGAATGTCTTGTTGGTGGACAGGTAATTTCCTGCGAGGCACCGGGCACTGAGACGTGCTGGTAATTGGTTTTGGTCCAGCACACGGCACAGGAAGGCAGTCCTGCCACAAGGACAAGTATTCATTAAGGTTCAAAACCTATATTTATGGTAAAATAATCTCCATAGCAGTTAATTACATTCAGGATTAATTTTATTTTTTTCTTATCTTACTTTTAATTCTAATCTAATAGTAGAAACATATGGATTAAAGCCTGAAAAAGTAGCCGTTTTCGGTTAGAACTGATCAAAATCGATCCACATGGAAGGTCCGTTTATTGAGATACCTCAGCGCATAGCATTCAAAGGACTGGAAGTCGTACGTAGGTAGAAAGACTGACTCAGGAAGACAGTTACCGAGTTTATCAGCTGTGTACACAAAGCACTGAAAAATCTTTCAACTCTTGCTTTTGAAAGATGAACAAAGAAGGGGTGAGAAGGGATGCACAACGAGTATTATAGATGACGATATGCCAACGATATGCCAACACTTAGAAAAATATAATTGTCTGGCAGCAATGATCATAAAAGAGGTGAGATTTATTTGGCCAAAGCTAGTGAGTTGTTGAGACTCTTTTGAACTCAAAGATGATGACAGGCAACTTTCTAAGTTGAGTAAAAATCTCCCGGCTGCGCAAAGGCAATAACATTATAACAGTGGAGGGTAATGGGGGAGGTTTGCACCCAGACAGTTCAGTGGTGTGGTGACCACTGAAATAGCGATTGCAGAAGGGGAGAGAGAAAAGAATAAATCACAGTGGCGAGGAAACAGATTGAAGGGAGTCAGTAAGGGGATGGGGGTCGGGTAATCAAAATCCTCTGTTTAGAAGTGCCGCATGTGACAAGCCACCCACATATGTTTTATTATGTAAAGAAGAAGGAACATTCTTGGTGGCTAGAAGTCTGCAAAGAATGTTCTCACCAAGAAAAAATAAAACAAAATAAAAGAAATTTCAAGATCCGTTCATTTTGAGATGCCTTGACACACTGCGTTTAAAAGATTGAAGGTCATAGGCAATAGGAAATACAGAAGGAGGAATACAGTTCCAGAGTTGACCTGGTGCATACATGAAGAACTGAAGTAACGGTTAACTCTTGCATTAGAGAGGTGGACAGAAATGGGACGAGAGTTTGCTGGTAGACGGGTGCTACGTGTTTACCGTAGTGGTGAAGGGAGTGTAAGCAGACAGTTCAGAGGAGCGTGTTTACCGTAGTGGTGAAGGGAGTGTAAGCAGACAGTTCAGAGGAGCAGTGACCATTGAAGTAGTGACAGAAGAGAGATAAAGATGAAACAGTGAAGCGAGAAGACAGAAGTTGAAGGAAACCAGTAAAAGGAGGAGAGTTAATGAGACGAAAAGCCTTTGACTCCGCTTTTTTAAGAGGAGCTTTTTTTTTTTCCTTTAATGCGAGGAAGAAAGAACCAAAGGCCAGGAGCCCACAAAACAGTTCCTTCCAAGAAAAAAACAAAAACAATACAAAAGAGAGCCAAATTCAAGATCCGTTAATTTCGAGATACCTACTGTAGACACACTGCGTTTGAAAGACTGGAGGTCATACGAAACAGGAAATACAGACAGAGGGAGACAGTTCCAGAGTTGACCTGTTGCATAAATGAAGGACTGGGAGTAACGGTTGACTCTTGCATTTGAGTTGGACAACTGAGAGCTGTACTCTGTACAGCGCGCATAAAACCCCTGTATATAGTCAACAGCTGTACAGGGGTAAAGAACGGAGGGAGACGACTTAGCACACTTAATCTCTTGGAAACAAATTTGACAAGAGAGGTACTTTGATAATTTCCAAGATAAATCATGAAGGAATGAAACCCAAAGTATGTTCAAAGATAATGTAGGATTGAGGTGCATATTGTTAGTAGCTAGAGGATATTCCTGCACGATATTATAACGGGTTGAAAGATGTAAGAACCGAGTTTTTTATGTATTAAAAACAACAAGATTACTTTTACACCAATCAGAGATATGAGCCAAGTCAGATATTATGTGTGCCATAGCCTCAACCCTTGTTTGTTGGAGTAATTTCTTGAGATGGACGCAGCGGGAAGTTAATGGAAAGGTGAAGCATGGAGTCATCAGTGTATGAGTGGGTAGGGTTAGATGTACAGTTTAGAAGGTCACTGATAATAGAACGAAGAGACGAAAGAAGGAAGAGACTTGGTTATAGGACAGAGCCCTGAGGAACACCATTGTTGATAGCTCTAGGAGGAGAACGGTGGCCGTCTACAACAGCTATGGAACGACCAGAAAGGAAGATTGAGAAGAAGACGCAGATGGAAGGATAGAAACTGTAAGAGGGCAATTTGAAATTTAGATTTATGCCAGACTCGATCGAAATCCTTTGAGCTGTCAAGTACAATGGCAAAGCTTTCGCCAGATCCAGAAAGGGGGATGACCAGGAGTCCGAAAAGGAATGAGAAGATTGCCAGTGGTGCATCCCTGGCGGAACCCATCCTGGCGATCGGAAAGGTTATGACAGGGATGGTGCTTTAAAAGTTTTCGTATTAAGAATAGATTTAAAAACTTTAGAAATATAAGATGCTAAAGGAACTGGATGATAGTTGGACGGCTGGGAATGGTCACCCTTTTTTGGGACAGACTGAAGGAGAGCAAACTTCCGGCAAAAAAAAAAGAAAAGCACAAATTGAGAGGCAAAAGTGAAAGAGTTTACCTAGGCAGGGTGTAAGCACAGAAGCACAGTTCCTGAAGACAACAGGAGGGCCCCCATCAGTCCTATATGCCTTGTTAGTATTACGGTCAGCGATGGCAGAAAACACATCTGTATAATTATCCATCTGTCTATTGCCAGATACCTC
>NC_136968.1:19635292-19805292 GCF_032717465.1 Coenobita brevimanus | reverse complement strand
CTGCGCTTTGATGATCCAGCGACAAGGCAGGTGAGAAGGGCTGCAGACAAGTTTGCACCCATCAGAACCATCTTCGACATATTCAATGAAAATTGCCGAAGCCCATACTCACCACGGGAATATCTGACAGTCGATGAACAACTGTTGGGTTTCAGGGGCAGTTGTCCCTTTAGGATGTACATTCCCAGCAAACCAACTAAGTATGGAGTGAAACTGGTAACCATATGTGACAACACTTCAAAATATATGCTGACTGCAATCCCATACCTAGGGAAGGAAGATAACCGGCCTGTCAGTAACATGTCACTTGGCCACTACTACACCAAGCTTCTCACCGAGCCCTATCATCATACAAACAGGAATGTCACAACGGATAATTGGTTCACGTCGGTGCCCCTAGTGAAGGACCTGTTTGACAACTGTGGGATGACACTTGTCGGGACTATTAGAACAAATAAGAAGGAAGTGCCAGCCGAAATGAAAGAAATACCTTCCCGTGAACTAGGGTCTAGTGCATTCCTCTTCTCAGACAACCTTACTCTGGTGTCTTACATCCCTGCAACATCAAAAAAAAAGAAGAATGTGTTGCTGCTATCCTCCATGCACTCATCACCATCACTAGGGAAGACTGGGAAACCAGAGATTGTTGAATTTTATAATTCTACAAAGGGTGGTGTCGACTCTTTTGACCAAATGTGTGCCCTATATTCATGTGGGAGAAGTGCACACCGATGGCTCTTGTGCATATTCTACGGTATGGTGAATACAGCTGTCATCAACGCATGGGTTATTCACTGTGCGAACACATCTGCATCTGGTGGCAAGCCTCTCATCAGAAGAAAGTTCATGCAAGAAATTGCAATGGCATTCACAAAACCTTGGGCACAACAAAGGCTAAACACTCCAACCCTATCCATCTCCCTAAGGAATGTCATCAGTAACTTCTGCAAAGTAGTGCCACCCCGCAGTCACAAGATGGTAATTGCAGTAAGCCGCTTTACAGTATCTTACTGTAAGAAGTGCCCAGCCAAGAAACACCGCAAGACCCACTTCCACTGCATCGAGTGTGACGTCTCAGTGTGTCTCAGCCACAGCTATACCCTGTGTACCGATTGTGAGGGGATGTAGGTCAGTAAAAGAAAACTTAACATTGTGTCTTATATTATCGTCATATTATCGTCATATAAAGTATGAGTCCTCATCATTTGGGTCTTAAAATCATAGTCTAGTGTCAAACGAAATTTACAAAGTCATTAGGGTGTATATACAGGGAACCATAAAGTCATAAAAATTTGTATAGTGAAAAATGTCAATTTTTTATGAAAAAAAAATTTACCCCTTTTCAGGGTGTCTTCCCACAGTGACCCTCCAGAGCCAGAAGTGTGCGCCACTTACAGTATACGGCCACGGGACCTGAGAAGCAGCATATATAATCTCTGATTTTAAATCATCATACTGGCCGAGTAATAAATTTTTTATTCAGTTATGTAAAAAAAAAAAAATGCAATTTTGGTTAAGTTCCTTTAGTCACCCATTAAACATTTTTCTTTTTACATAATTACCAAAGTAAGTAATTACCAGCAAAGTAGAAGAGTTTTTCTTTCTTTTCATGGCCAGAAAACCAATAAAAATTGATTACAACCTTGTGTTTTGATTCCAAAAAAGGAGTTTGTTACACTCAACGTATGTTATACAAGACAGGTTCAAAAACGTATGCCTTTAAGGGTAGTGTTCTCTCCATCTGCTCACTTTTTCTCCCTTCTCCACTAATAATCTAACAGTTTTATCTTTCACTCCCCTGCTAACCTCACTTCCACCCTGACTTACTCTCTTCACCTTTTTCCAGAACATCATCTTACAGTCCCTCCACTTTACACTCATATTCCTTCCAATTTCCTCATCCATTCTCTTCTTACTCTCTCTTACTAATCTTTTCACCTCTCTCTTCCTTTCCACATATAACTCTCTCTTCCGCCTCTCAATTTCTTCCACTCCCCTATTTCTCATCCATTCATTGTTTGCTTTCTTCTTTTGTGCCACAGCCTGTCTCACCTCTTTAGTCCACCACGCTGTTCCTTGCACCTCCCACCGTCTTCTCTTCCTCCCACACACCACATCATATGCTGCACATATTTCTTCTGTAAATATCCTGCACACACCTTCCACGTCCCCCATCTGCTCCAATACATATTTGCCCAATCGTTCCTCCACTTCTCTCTTATACTCTGCCTTTTTCTCATCCTCTTGTAACCTTTCCACTCTTCTTGCAACTACTCCTTCCTCTCGTCTTTCCCTTCTTCTATTCCTCCATCTTGTATCCTAATTCTGGCTACAACCAAGTAGTGGTCAGAAAGTCCACTCCCTCAACCTCTATAAGCTCTTGCATCCATTACACATCTTCGCATCCTTTGATCCACACACACATAATCAATCATTGCCTTCCTTTCATTCAGTTCACCACCCACCCTTCTCATCACTCGCCATGTATACCTGTGGATCATTTTATGCCTGAAGAGGGTATTGGCTATCACCAACCCCCTCCCAGCACAAATGTCCACTAACCCACTGCCATTCTCATCTATCGCAGCAGGCACACCCCACTCACCAACTATTCCATCCACCTTCACATTCCCTACTTTACCATTCATATCACCGATCAAAAACACTCTTATTCCTTCCAAACTTTTCCATGCACACTTCTACATTTGTCCAGAACCCTTCTCTCACTCTCCTAGCACGATCTTGCGTTGGCGCATTCACACACACAATTCCCCACATTTGTATTCCAACTTTCAACTTTACCCACACAATCCTTGACCCAACTGATCCATACTGTCTTATGCTCTTCTTCCATCTTTTACTCACAACTATACATACTCCTTCCTTTGCCCTCTCATTCTCACTACTCCTGAACATATACCCCATCCATACTCACATTCTCTCACACTTTCTCCTCCCCATTTTGTTTCAGTCATTCCACATACATCCACTTTTGCACCCTCAAGCACCTGGACAATCTCTCTTTCACCTCATCATTCGCTCCTCTTACATTCCACGTAGCCATTACCAAGTCCTTTGTCCGGTCCTGGGTCATCATCGTTTGGTCAGTCCTTGTCAGAGGCTTCTTGTTTTTTTGTTTTTTTTAGTTAGTTGTTTTCCGGGGAGGGGCACTAAACCTTCGCCAACCCTTTTAGTCGCCTTTTACGACAAGCGGGGATACTAGGGGAGTATTCTTGAAAAAAAACCCTACCCCCAGGGACTGGTACATCGATATGCCTCGTTATTTTCTTTTTCATTACCTCGCCTGGACGGAGTCTGGCGAGGTATTGTTTTTGGTCGAGTTTGTTTGTTTGTTGTTTGTTAGTAACATTAAGGAAAAACGGCTGAATGAAATTGCATGAAACTTTCAGGATATGCAGGCACTGCTCCCCAAAGAAAGTGATTAAATTTTGGAGGTAATCGAGTGACCCTGAAAGGTCAAAATCAAGGTCATGGATTTTCAGAGGGCTATAATTTGAAAATGGTTGAAGATAGAGATATTTACTATTAGGAACACAGAGTAACTCTAATATGGGCTTTTGATTTGGCACCAAGACCTTTGACCTTGAATTACCCTGAAAGGTCAAATTTAAGGTCACGGATATTCAGGGGGCTATAACTTGAAACTGGTTAAAATAGAGATATTTACAATCATCAACATACAGGAAATCCCATGTGGGATTTTAATTGGTACCTTGACCTTTGACTGCAAGTGACCTTGAAAGGTCAAACTCAAGGTCACTTGAAACTCGTTGAAGATAGAGATATTTACTATTACCAAGATATAGAAGTCTCATATGGGCTTTCATTTGGCAGCATGACCTTTGATCTTGAGTCACCTTGAAAGGTCATATGCAAGATCGCGGATTTTCAGAGGGCGTAACTTGAAACCATCTGTACCATTACCTTAGACTTTAATCCATTAACTCCCAGGGTTCCTGTGTAAGGGATTTTGATGGAAGGGTACTAATCGTACTGCCCTTCGCCTATCGGCTCAGAGTAGTGACGCCATAGGTCCCTAAGCCAGGGTTCCCATCTTAACTTTTGAAAATGCCCAGTTCTGTCCTATATTGAGGACGCT
Source organism: Coenobita brevimanus (assembly GCF_032717465.1). Classification (NCBI taxonomy): domain Eukaryota; kingdom Metazoa; phylum Arthropoda; class Malacostraca; order Decapoda; family Coenobitidae; genus Coenobita; species Coenobita brevimanus. The sequence continues at coordinate 19,801,172 of NC_136968.1, read as the reverse complement.
GGGGGCAGATGAATTAAATGTGTATGACACTAAATGGCAGAAATGAGTCGGTATTCAACAGCAATAAAATCAATGCTGTCGGGCAAGGTTTATTGTGCCTGGCACACCACTTGTTTTAGATTTATTTCTATACGTAAGAAACATCACATAAACTAGAAAGCACTCAAAGTGCATACCTCTGCCAAAGCCATTAAAAAGGATCCAGATTAGGATCCGTGGATATAGAATCCGGGTCCGGAACTGGATCCATTCCTAAATTTAATAAATTCTTTCTTTGTCCATGGCCCATCTATCCACGATATTTCATTGAAGTTCAATGAGAACTTTTGCAGATATTGTGCTTGATACTCTGGATCCAGATGAGGATCTGCCCCTAAATATAATCGTTCTTCCTTGGCCCATGACCCACCCTTCTAAAAAATTCCATCAGTATCCGTTCATATCTTTTTCAGTAATCTTGCTAACAGAAACAAACAAATAAACAAATGCCAACAAAAACACAACCTCTTTGGCGGATTCAAAAAATTAAGTATTATGTTCGGGTGAATAATCTCTATATCGAAATTAACTAATAAAGGATATTAGAATGTTTAAACTGGGGCATCCAGTTGCTTTGCAATTATTCTTTTGTCTTCATATTAAACCATTACTTTTATGAAGAGCATCATATACCAGACCTCCAATACGAGAGTTGGTGCTTTTTGAGTTGAAGAGTATGGTATGGGAGTGGCATGTAAAAAGTAAATATTGTCATAAGAACACATCGTATTGAAATTGCTAAAGGTACTGGACATCAGTAACCTAGCCTCGGCTCCCTACCCCTTACTGGGGTAACAAGGGGTTGGTTGGTGCCGTTTTTGGCAATACTCTGCCTGGTTAACCTCAAGACCACTAGAGCAGCATTGATGTTGTACTTTCTCGCCAGACGACCTTACTCGGCCATTAACCCCTAAACCGCGGGGTGTCACTTTCGTAACACTTGGGTGCAGTGGATCATACCGCGGGCGTCACATTTGTGATTCTGCGTTATTTTGAATTTGCCCTGGCTTTCAAGTGGTAACTTATATCATCTATCAGTACTGCCAGTGTCCAACAATAGTCAGCGCTGCTAATGTCATCTGTAATCCCACCCATTGTTGACAATTTAGCCATTTTTCCCCGTTCTTGACTCACCTCCCTACCTCCCCTCCATTATCCTCTCCTCTTGCCTGCCCGGCCACGCCGCACTACACAAATCTTCCCCAGATTTTTCCACTGATTTCATCCATTGAAATGAGCCCTATGCCCTATTCTTATACAAAACAATATATATATAAAAAGAAATAAGGTAATTGATAGTTGCCATACACCTGGAATTGGCTAATTATCACCTGGCAACACCCCACGTGCACTCGTTCGCTAATTTTCCCTGCTTATTTCCCATTGAAATATGCCATATGACCTATTCTCGTAATAAAAATATATATAAGAAAGGAAGGAAGAAGCCTAAATGATATTTACATTCACCTGGAACTACCTAATTTATTATGTACTGTCTAGGTTTCCTACCAATCATTTCATAGCATATAAATCAGCAGCTGTCACCACACTGATAGTGTCAACCCTTGGTTGCCCATATATGCCACGTCATTCAGTTCGGTGTCATCCTTTGAGGTGGAACCATGTTGCACTCACGTCCCTCCATTTCCGCCGCTTCTGCGCCCATTGCAAAGGGCCCTGTTACCTCTACCCCTACTAAACTTCGTGTGGGAAGTGGTAAAGGACTAAGTGACTCTGCTGTGGAACGTGAACTTGCTGAATTATCGATGATAATGATGGATAGTGACTTTGATCTTTCATGTGAATCATGTGATGAGCCTGGGCCTGGGAAGGAAACTGTGACAGAAACTGCCAGTATGAGTGCTTCAGTGTCCCAAGTTCATCCTAGCTCCAAGGGACAGGAGCCCTTAGTGCAGCAAGGGAAGGAATTTGGAAAGGGAGTGAAGAGGAGGCGGGTTAGCCCCGGAACAATGGCCCCGCATACCCAGCCCGTCATGAGTCCCGAGGTGAATCACCTCCCTGCTCTCCCAGCCCCACTTCACTAATTTCTTCCTCCGCTTTAGCTGAAATTTCTCTTGAGTCTTCGTCGTCGGTCTCCACCAGCACCTAAGTGAAGGCAGGCAGTAGGGGACGAGGTAAATCCTTGAGTCGTCGTAAAAGTGGAATAGCATCTAGAGTAAGGGCTGCCAGTGCTACACAGCAACCTAGGGTCAGTCAGAGTGACCTTGAAACGGCCCAGTCTGTCTCACAGCCACCCTCATTCACCCTCACCCAGCCTACACCACCACAAGAGGGAACCCTGGATGCCTTTGTGTGGACAGAAGGTTCTGATTTTGTCCCTGAACAACTCCACTTTGACGAGAGTTCCTCAGGGATACAGCCTGCCTTCACTCTTGGACTACCTTTTGGTCTTCCTTGATGACGAAGTCATGCAGCACATATGTGATGGGACCAACAGGTACGAGTCACAGCGTGCTGCAAGTGGTGCAGGTGCAGCGAAAATGCAACAGTGGACTGTGCTTGGAGTGCCGGAACTGTATGTGTTCTTCGCCCTCATGCTTCTCGTGCCCCATTCAAAGAAGCATGAGTTGGAAGATTACTGATCCATGGACCCCTTACTACCCTCACCCACCTTCAATAAGTACATGACCAGAAATTGCTTCCGTAACATCATGGGAAACCTGCACTTCACCAACAATGATGTACTATTGCGGCCAGGAGTTCTTAGCCACCCTCGTACAGCCAACCCGTGTATGTGGCTGCGTCGCAATCACGAGCACAGACGTTGCCTTTGATGCATTTCTGTCGAAAAATATCCCTTCAGCTTTGGGCTTGTACTAATGTATAAAGCAATAGTAATATTTACTTTGAAGGTTTGACTCTGATAACACGAATATATCATACTGATTATTTAATAACTTGTTTCTCGTATAGAGCCAAGCAAGTGACATATGTATATTTGGTTCCACTCCACGACTTCCTGTAGGTTTGAACCAGCGAACACAGAGTGAACAAGTTCGAAGCATTCATTTGTTAACAGGAGAGAGAGAGAGAGAGAGAGAGAGAGAGAGAGAGAGAGAGAGAGAGAGAGAGAGAGCATGTATGGGGGTCGCCTGTAAATTTTGGAAAAATGAGGTGGAGGCAGACTGGCGCAGGGAAATGCAAGGGATGAGAAATCCTGGATTCCTGTGATCCTTTGAAAACAGGCCACAGTGTGAATATTTCTTCCATCAGTCACTAGAACTTGCCTTGCTTTGTGAAAATTTTTTATTGCTTTCGTTGGAATAATGAATTAGGAGGTAAATGCTGTTGATTTAACAAAAAGCTGTGCTTAAGAAAGTAATTTGCCTCTCTGTCCAGAAAGAAATATCCAGTTAATGAGAAAAATACTCATGAGTTTGCCAAAAAACTCCAGGTGCCAACCACCAGAGAGAGAAAAAAATGCGAACATAAGGCATTTAACAGATGTTACGCGGCCTGCCAAATTATTTGACATAGTCAACTGGCGGTACCCAGAGTAAAACCCATCTTTCATTTTGTCCGACGAGACGTTATCCTGGGATAAATAAACTCCTTCGTCATTAGCCAAAGGAAAAATTTCCTGTTTAACTCGAGCACCTTATTTACTCGTATCGCATAAAATCATGTGTATGTAGCCAGAATGAAGCCCCGTATCTACGGCCTGGCAAACTCTGTGTAGAGAGTACCCGGTACTATATTTTACCGACAGACTGAGTTAAGCGGTGAGACTCATCTTTCGTGTAAGGAAATCCACCCCGCCTGTGTGTGTGTGTTATTCACTTGCTCGGTCAGGATCACTAGATGGTCGTGATCGTCAGCTTTTTACCCTCCCGGAAGGGAGCTGAGAGCTCATATAGTCCGATCTAAGGGAAAGGCTGTGACCCTCTCACACACACACACACACACACACACACACACACACACACACACACACACACACACACACACACACACACACACACACACCCGTCCCCTTGCTCAAGGGGGACAGTAACCACCCACTTCATCAGTGAAACTTTTTCTCAACCTGAGCGAGGCGCGAACTCCCGTCCACCAGTTGGCAAGCGAGAACGTTACCACTGCACCAGCGAGAGGTGTGTGTGTGTGTGTGTGTGTGTGTGTGTGAGAGAGAGAAGGGGGGCGGGGTTCTGGACTCTGAAGGCAAAATAGCTGATGAGAATACGAGTAATTGAGGAGAGCACTGGTCCTTCCCAGGGCTATTTCAGTCTGCAGCTAGAGATGTCACAACATAAAGGAGGTTAATGTAAAACTATTGATGATGATGATGATGACGATGATGTGTCAGGACTCTACAGTATCATAAAACAATGCATAGTAGCTGATAGCATACATAGGTAATCTAGAGGTTATGTCAAAGTCATGGCTAAGGCCTGGAGGAAGTGACATTCGCACTCTCTCTCAGCGAGGAATGCCAGTCAGCACAATATGCCATATACAGCACCTCATGACGACTGATAGGAAAGTCACCAGAATCCAGAGTGTTCTACTCAACTGTGCATTACACGTGACACAAACTCTATTATACGAGAGAGAAGGACTTAGGAGGCAGACGCAGAAGGGAGATAGAAGCGAGAAGGAGACTGGAGAGCTAGCGAGAATGGGGGTCTAGACTCTAGAGAGAGAAGCACGGTGGGGTAAAAGGGGCCAGGCTCGTAAAAATAACTTTGTGTAAATTTTGAGTTATCCCCTTGAAGAAATAAACCACAAACTCTAAACCCCAGTACTAATCCTTATTTTTCTCCTGTCATCGACTACAAGTAAACTGAGGTTATGTCCTACAGACCTACTCACTGTCTACCACAGCTCAGCTACGACTACGATATAATCAATTACAAGTCTGATACAAATGATGATGATGAAGGTATTATGTGAGGGAAGAGAAAGTACGGGAAAATGGCACACTCGGAGACATTAAAAATATCAACTATTTTGGTATTATTATTGGCACATAGGAAGAACATAATTCAGCCTCGAGTCGTGAAGGAATTCTATCACTTCCAAAGCACCTCCGACGACGGTATAAATTCAATTTTTGTTATACAATAGTTAGATGACTCTATTCAGTTTTATTAGTGACCTTTCGTGTCCACTAATCAACTCTCCTGGGGCAAACACAGAAGGTAAATGTAAACTTCACCTGTGGCGTCAGCACCTGAAGCACCAATGGCCACTTGGTGTTTGAATGTGTGGTGTAGAGGAGGATCAATTGACAGGATACTGGACCCTGTGAGGCCTCGCTAGTTGCCGAAGAGGGGTGCAATCACTTGGTGTCTGGTTGTGATGCTGCTGGGGGTGGAGAGCGATGGAAAAATTGCTCCTGAGGACGCAGGGGAGGGGAAAGGACCGCCACACGATGAAGAGGAATGCATTTAGAAAATATGGAGATTCACGAAACTCGGGATTATACAGATATCCGCCAGGTTGTGGAGAGCTGAAATATTACCGTATCTGCCTACAATGAAGGGACTAATAAACCATGCATCCTATGTAAACGATGCACTCTTTAGTCACTGGTTTGTGTTTGGCGTTGTCGGTACTAATTTTACAGTTCATATTCATATGTATTTGTGTAACTAAGGACCCACTGTTTACAGTTGTCAGAGTTTGTGTGCATACATTCCGGCGTATTATCTTGACAAATAGTTTGTTCAGCTCTTGTTCTCCAAAAGACTAAGACATACAGTAGTTAAGACAGGCACGTAAGGAGAGAAAAATATCGTCTGATGAGCAGTATGAATTATATAGCAAGTGACTTCTGTCCCCCTCCCCCCCAAGAGAGAGAGAGAGAGAGAGAGAGAGAGAGGCGCGTGTGTCATAGCAACTTAGGAGCATACAGTGAAAGTACTGGCGTCTTCAATACAATAACGCCATTTCAGTTAATTATTGGTACCTCCATGTGATATAGATCTTTCTTTGTGAAGAGGTTATAAAGCGTTCATGAACACGTTATTGGGATGACAGCCTTGTATTTCCTTCCTGCTGCCATCAGAGGAGCTTAACTTGGCACAGGTATGTCGCTCATATTGAAGAAGAGGTGGCAGCCAAGTGGTAAACGGAGGAGTGCTGACAGAGGTGCAGACATCAATACCAGCTGGGGCAGGGTATAGTCTGAAATATACATTTTGTTAATACCATCACACCAGTGATGAACCAAACAGCCTTAGGGTGTTATAGTATAGACGGTATGACGGTATGGTAACAGTGTTCGTGTGAACATGTAAGATGCCATCCAGTGTGCGTAGGAGGACTGCCCAGAGACCGATGCACAAAGAACAAAAATATCGGTGGGTCGCGTGCCTTCCAGATTACGTCGATACTTGGCATGTTTTTAGTTCATTGTTGCCTCTACCAGAATATTTCATGTTGCCCCAGACAGCACACTAGTACTGAAATATTTTATGGTGGAAATATCTAATCCCTCTAGATCGAGAAGTCGTTTCAGAGATTATCTGAGGACAGTACTTGGATGTAGCAAGAACATAATATAAATGATGTCACCGATAACGGTTGTTCTATTATTTTTTTGTTATCTCGAAGCGATAATACTCAGTTTAGGAAAGATCACTTCTAGTAGCGTGATTGATGAAGGCTGTACTTGGAAATTCAGTATGAAATGTGTCTCCATGGCTGAAGTAAACTGCCTAGAGATGGCAAGAACAAGAAATGGTTAATTAAAGTCATGCACGATGCCTCGGATCGCTCCACGTTTCCCCGGTGTATTAACCGAAATTTTAAAGATACTTAACCCATTCTTTGTCATTTTTTATCAGAATTATACTTGCTGTCTTCAGACGAAGCTATTCCGCTTAGGCGAGACTGTGAACTGGAGGAGTTAGATGCAACGTTCATTAATCCCTTCAGTGCGAGAAGTATACCCTAAGCCGAATGAAAGTCATGTGGAGTAGAGTGGAGATGATTTATGGTTTTTGTTCTACATTCATCTCTGGTAATAAAGGAGAAGAGATACTACGTACTGTATTTCTGCTCAGTGTCATACAAGACGAGACGTCCATCCAATTCATCTCTCAATGCTGGCCTAGGTGTGTGGCGATCCCACTGCCAAGCATGTGTGGTGCAAGCAGTTCCATATTTCCAACGGTATAGTAAGCAAGATGCAGCAGTTCGGAACTTGTTTCGCTTTTATTTGTTTATATATTTGTTTAATTACTTCCTCATTGTTTAAATTAAGATATATTACAATTACTTTTTTTGACCTCTTTTAATCCTATGTGAAAATGGAGAACAAAAGTGTTCATTTATATACATTTAAATCAACTTTAATTATCTCCAGACAAATCAAGAATAATTACATCTTTCGTTACAATATATTATTTATAAAGGAATGAAATATTTTTTATGATATTTTTCCTCAATAAATATAGGAATAAATATAGTGATGCTGTAGTAGCACAAGGCATAAATAAAAGTGAAGTAATATTTGTACAAAGCGAAAGTCTGCTGATTCGGTTTTGGGGTCGGCGACTCCCGAGGGAGGTGGGTGGGAAAACGCACTACTGGGAGAGAGACTGAACGGCTTTATTGCTGTTATTGTTGTTTACAACAACTGGACTGGACTTGCCCAGGCATACTCGGAGACAGAGAAGAGAATGGGATAGACAGATCCACTGAAGGCAACCTGCACCACCTTTGTTAACAGGTAAGTATTACTTCTTCCTTGCTCCAACACCCACCACCACCCAAACCCATCCCCACTACCCCTCTCAACCCAAATCACGTTTTTGTACCCAGGACTCGTGAAATGAGAAAGGATGTTTTGTTTTGAGTGGTGTGTGTGTGTGTGTGTGTGTGTGTGTGTGTGTGTGTGTGTGTGTGTGTGTGTGGTAGGTGGGGGAGCCCATCATCCACCCATATAGAGTAGTGATACTCTGTTTTTTAGGGTACCTCTACATTGAGTGGCAAGTCAAATGATTTCCTGTAAACCAGGAAATCATTTACAACGCTGGGTGGTAACCTTATAACCAACCAACACGTGTTCCCTACGTGACAGCAAGTGGGTTGGCGGAGGGTTAGTGCCTCTCCCAGGAAAACAACTAACTAAAAATACGAAGAAGAAGCCTCGGACCAGGACTGACCAAAAGATGATGACTAAGGACCGAACAAAGGACATGATACGGATGGCGACGTGGATTGTAAGGGGTGCAAATGATGAGGTGAAAGAGAGAGAGAGAGAGAGATTGTCCAGGTGCTTGCGGGTGCGAAAGTGGATGTATGTAGATTAACTGAAACTAAATCGTAGGGTAAGAGTGTTAGAGAATGGGAGTATGGATGGGATAAATGTGCGGGAGTATGTGAGAATGAGAGGGCAAAAGAAGGAGTGTGAATTATGAGTTACAGATGGAGGGAGAATATAAGAGAGTATGGATCAGTTGGGTCAAGGATTGTGCGAGTAAGACTAAAGGTTGGGGTACAAATGTGGGCGACTGTGTGTAGGCATGCGCCAACACAAGACCATGCAAGCAGAGTGAGAGAAGAGTTCTGGACAAATGTCGAAGTGCGCATGGAAAAGTTTGAAAGGAATGAGTGTTTTTTGATTGGTGATATGAATGGTAAAGTAGGGAACGTGAAGGTGGATGGAGTAGTTGGTGAGTGGGGTGTGCTTGCTGAGATAGATGAGAATGGCAGTGCTTTAGTGGACATTTGTGCCAGGAGCGGATTGGTGATAACCAATACCCTCTTCAGGCAAAAAATGATCCACAGGTATACATGGCGAGTAATGAAAAGGGTGGGTGGTGAACTGAATGAAAGGAAGGCAATGATTGATTATGTGTGTGTGGATGAAAGGATGCGAAGGTGTGTAATGGATGCAAGAGCATTTAGTGGCTGGGGGAGTGGACTTTCTGACCACCACTTGGTGGTCAAGGTCCAAGTAAAATGTAGAAAAAGAAGAAGGGAAGGACGGGAGGAAGGAGTAGATGCAAGGAGAGTGGAAAGGGTACAAGAGGATGAGAAAAAGGCAGAATATAAGAGAGAAGTGGAGGAGCGATTGGGTAAATATGGGATTGGAACAGATGGAGGACGTGGAAGGTGTGTGCAAGACATTTACAGAAGAAATATGTGCAGCATGTGATGTGGTGTGTGGGGTGAGAAGACGAAAGGGGGTGCAAGGAACAGCACGGTGGAATGAAGACGTGAGAGAGGTTTTGGCACAAAAGAAGAAAGCATTTAGTGCGTGGATGAGAAATAGGGGTGTGGACGAAGTTGAGAGATGGAAGAGAGCATTGTATGTAGAGAGGAAGAGAGAGGTGAAAAGATTAGTAAGAGAGAGAGTAAGATGAGAGTGGATGAGAAATTTGGAAGGAATTTGAGTGTAAAGTGGAGGGACTGTAAGAAAATGATCTGGAAAGAAGTAGAGTTAGACAGGGTGGCAATGAAGTTAGTCGGGGAGTGAAAGATAAAAACGGTAGATAACTAGTGGAGACTGGAGGAAAAGTGAGCAAATGGAGAGAACACATTAAGGAACTGTTGAACATAGAGAATGAAAGTAATGCAAGGATAAGTGGCTGGGGAATGGCTGGGAGAAGGAGAAATGTGAGAAGAGAGCAAGAAATTAGTCGGATGGGAGTTGTAGAAGCATTGAAGCAAGTAAAAATGGGGAAAGCCCCAGAAACTGATGGGGTGTGTGGTGAAATGATGAAGCATAGGGGAGAGATTGTAGTAGAATGGATGTGGAAGATGTGCAGGCTGGCCTGGGAGGAAGGTAGAGTCCCGGAGGAGTGGAAGTCTGGTATAATTATTCCCTTGTACAAAGGAAAAAGGGAAAAAGAGGTGAATGGTAATCACAGGGGCATTGTCTTCTTATTGTAATAGGCAAAGTATGTGGTAGGATACTTATTAACAGAGTTAGGGCAATAACGGAGGAATTAGTTAGAGAAGAACAGGGTGGTTTTAGGAAGGGAAAAGGTTGTGTAGATCAGATATTCATACTTAGATCCTTAGTGGAAAAGTTTCAAGAGACGGGAAAGAAGTTAAATGCGGCCTTCATGGATTTGGAGAAAGCATATGTCAGGGTGGATAGACAGGGATTGTGGAAAGTATTAAGAATATATTGGAGTAGATGGGAAGTTACTGAATGATGTGATGAGTGTGTATGAGGGGGCTAAGGCTGCAGTGCTTGTGGATAGTGAACTGAGTGAATTTTTCTGTTTGAAGGTTAGGTTGAAACAGGGATGTGTCATGTCTCCATGGTTGTTCAGTCTATATATGGATGGGGTTTTAATAGAGATACAAGGTAGGGCTGTGGAGTTGGAGTGGCCCTAATGAGAGAAGGCAGTGTTTGGAAACTCCCTGTACTGTTGTTTGCAGATGATATTTTGTTAAGTGAAGATGAAGGGGAGCTGCAAGGCTTGGAGGATGTGTTTGGGAGAGTGTGTAAGAAACGGAATCTAAAGGTGAATGTAGGGAAAAGTAAAGTTATGGTCTTCGAGAGAAGAGAAGTCAGTGAATGTATAGTGAGGTTGGATGAGGAGAAAATGGATAATGTGAGTACGTTTAAGTACTTGGGTAGTGTGATGAGTAAGGGTGGAAGTTTGGAGGGTGAAGTACTTGAAAGGGTACAACAAGGAAGAAACTTTGTTGGTTCCTTGAAAGCAGTGATGAGAAACAGGGAAATGAACATGGAAGTGAAAAAGTTACTACATGACAGTATTGTGATACCAACTCTAACGTATGGAAGTGAAGCTTGGACCTTGTTGGAGGGACACAGTCAAGAAGGAGAGCAGTGGAAATGAATTATCTGGGAGGAGCATGTGGAGTCACATGGAGAAAAAGACTGACAAATAAGGATGTGAAGGAGCGTTGTGTTGTGGATGTGGATATGTTAGGGAGCTTTAGGAGACTCTCACTGAGGTTGTTTGGCCTTGTGGAGAGGATGGAGAGTGAGAGACTGACGAGGAGAGTGTATATGAGTGAGGTGAAAGGGGAGAGAGGGAGGGGGAGGCTAAGGATGAGATGGACTGATGGAGTGGGGAGGTATATGAGGGAGGGGGGTGTTAGCTGGGAGCTGGGCAGTGAAATGGCGGGAGACAAGGTGACGTGGAGGCGGTTTGTTTGTGGCCACCCCATATGGGATTAAGGCGTCTGACAATAGGTAGATTGATAGTGTGTGTGTGTGTGTGTGTGTGTGTGTGTGTGTGTGTGTGTGTGTGAAAGAAAAGTTTAAAAAGTTGTAATTTCCTTTCAATCAGAATTGGGGGAATGGTTGAAGGACAGAACAAGAGGAATGTTCTTGTCTTTCAAGAACAATAGGTCAAAGATGTAGGTCACGGGGCTGGGTCAAACGTTGATTCAGCAAAATCAGAGTCAACAGTTTTTATCCAGTTATGACAAAACTTGGAGGAAGAGCTGAGGGTATGGCAGGAATTCGGTGATTCAGTTTTGAGAACGCTCATTGAAAGATCAAGGTCACAGGTCAAGGTCAAATTTTCGTTTCGGATGTGTGATGGTTAAAATAACTCAAACTGTTGTAGTCTGCTTTTAGTCAAGCTTGGCTGAATGGCTGAGGGTGGGACACGGAGTAAAGATTTTATTTTTTTATTTTTTTTTAACTCTGTCAAATTTCTAGATCACGGGGCAAGGTCAACTTAAAAATTTCATCTAATTTATAACACTTGTGTAAGGTTGTGGATCAGACACGAATAACGTTGTGATTATGAGCACAATCAAAAGTCAAGGTCACAGGGAAAGGTCAAAGGCCATATTGACAAGACAAGGTCAGCTCAGAATTTTGGTATTATTTGAAAAAAAAAGAAATTGTAGAAAAGTTAAGGGTCAGATAATACAAAATATTCATAAACTCTAACAAAAACTTTATTTTGTAAAATTCATAAGATTTTGATGAGAGTAATATTTACAAAAAAAGAGATAACAGCAGAAAATATTGCCACAGATATATAGTATAGCAAGAGTAAATATATCCTTTATATACGAGGGTTTGAACTCATGAAACTAACAGCTCCACCATCAAGTTAGCCTACTGCGTTACTGCGTCTAGTTCACGCTTTCTCCCCGACATTTCACACCAAAGGGGATCATCTATTGGCAGAGAAACATACCAAGCCTCTCTCAGCTATTCCAGTGCATCTACTTCACACTTACAGCATGTACTGTACATCACTTTCCTCCCTGATGTACAGTACAGTACCACAGAAAATTGTCTATGAGCAGAGAAACATACCATACCTCTCTCAGCTATTCCACTGCATCTACTTCACAATTAGGGAATGTCCATCATATTGCTCCCTGATACACACTATCAGGGAAAATCATCTAATGGCTTAGAAAGATGCAGCTCCAGTTGCCTGTTTACTAGTCCACAACATCATACTCAACACACAAGAACACCACAACCCACGAGGCAATAGAATACATTAAAACTCAAACTTTTCACCAAAGATTGTCTGCCTCATAAGGCAATGCAACAGATTTCAACACACCTCACCTCTCCCACTCACACAACACACCATCACAAGGCTCCAAGAACTAAACAAAGTGTTCAACAACATTTCTGCACAAAGAAAATGGAAAACTGGAAGGCCTTTGTAACAACACTTTGTCACTTTACAGACACCTCTACACTCTACAAAATATATAACAGTATCACTAAATCACAAATATGCACTTCCAAGACCCCCGCTACCATCACCTCCAACACCCAAAGCATCACATCCTACAAAGAACAAGCAAATATTCTTATAAATCACTACAAAACATAAGACACAACACTCACAGAGTCTGAAAAACAAACCTCTCAACTTGGGCCGTCCTTTTCTCTCGATCACAGTACAACCCCCTTCACTCCAGAAGAGACACTTAACATCAACAAAAATAACCCTACAAGCACAAGGCCAGATGGTATCAGCAACCTGTACCTAAAACATTAAGGACCACAAGGTACCCAGACCCTGACAAACATCAGCAACTACTCATATTCACACTGCAGCATTCCCAGTATTTGGAAACATGGAACAGTCACCACTATACCTAAACCAAACAATGACCCGACAGTCCCTTCTTTGTACAGACTCGTAACAGTACTTAGCACACCATCCATAATAGGTGAATGTCTCATTCTCAGTAAAGTCATTCCCCATGTACCCCTTGCTCGGATTCAAAGGAATGTATTCAACAAGCACCTTACTGGCTAAACTCACGCAACGGGCATCGAATGGCATGAACTCCACGACACCAGGTCAGAGTACACTTCTCACAACAGATAAGTAAAGCCGTAGATGCCATCCCGCGATGCAAAGTAATCATCAAGATAATGAAAATGAATATGGAGAACAACACTAACTGTTGGCCAGCCAACTGTTTATTTGGTAGATGAGCAAATGTTATATTCCACGGCAAGTCATCATGAACAAGAAATTTCCCTCACGTATTTCCACAGGGCTTTCTTCTCTCACCCATACTCTTTGACCTATATATACATATTCTCACACCCCAACCACTTACAAACATTGCCTCATTATGCAGATGACATCACCATAATAACCATACACTTCGTTGCAAACACAGACTGCCCACTGCAACAGGACTTCCTCAGCACACTGCAGACTTGTGTGGACAACATGCTGAAGATTACCCCAGTCAGCTCCAGCACCACACTCATCATTAGCAGTAAACATGACTACAGGTACGACCCCACATCACACATAACAATGTACATGTGCCACACACACCCTCTGTTAAGATCTTTGGAGTGACATATAACACTGGACTCACCTTCAAGGGCCATGTACATCAAGAGGCGGTGCATCCCCAGACTCAATGCACTAAGGGCAACTCTAAGGCCACACTTTGGGGAACAAATAGAAACACTCTCCTTACTCAACAAACATTAGATGAGTAATGTCATATGCCTCCCCAACATGGGCTCCCATCCTATCTAATGATCGCTACAACATATTGCAGATCATACAGAAAAATGCATCACCACTGGCTCCACCAAAATCACACCAACAGCTTACTTGCAGTCTGAAACAAAAGCCCTCCCTGTCAGAACTACCTCGATATGAGGGGCACACAATTCTCTGTAGCAGCCGTCTCCAATACACATCACCCCTGCCCTTATATGAAACAAACACACAAAACACCTAGGCACATAAAACACTCACCACACAAACATTATCAAACCCTCTACAACAATATCCCACCTCCAGATATTCGGACACTAACAGTGAAAAAACACCTACCTATACTGTATTCATGTGCAGGGCAATACAATACCTCGATCACAACACCATACTACAACCCCCCCTCCCTCCGGACATCCACGCATCGGAGGTGTCCTTAAATTGAGCTGAATGAGTTCACTTAGCTTCACTCAGAGCAGGACATCACCCAGTCTATCTCACCTAATAGTTAAAATTAGAGGGCATTATTAATGGGCAGAGAAACACACCAGGCATCTCAGCATTTGAACATTAGCCAACAGAGGAGAGTGGGAAGTAGAACAGGTGTAATGTTAAGTGAACTTTTATCCTTGGGTGTACCTAGGTGGCACCTCCCCGACTGCCTTACTCCCCGTCTCCACCCAAGCCTGGAGAAGAATAAAAGAATCCTGGTCAATTTTTGCAATAAACAAATTTCCATTGCAGTGGTTCAGTAATATCACAGATCATTGTCTTTTATATAAATTTTTCATCATAATACTAACTCAAGATTGGCCACGAAGTGTCAGGAGTGGAAATACGAGTAAAAGCATAAAGTAACAATCTCACACTCAAATCATGCTCAAGAAAATTTGTGAGTATGGTACCTGGAACTTGGCCTTCATTTGGGGAGTGAAGCGATTGACCCAGTCCCCAGTGGCACCTGTAGGGAGAGAAGAACACAGGATGAACACTGAGAACAGTGCCACTAACAGCATACAATACTCAGTGTAAATTCACCTGATGGAACTGGGCCACTCCTACAACTTGAGAACTAAGTCGCAGTTGCGTGAATTTAGATGAAATTTAGTAATGAGGTGGACATGAGCCTCCTTCATTAATAGTGGTGACATGTGGAGGTGTAGGAGGACTACTGGGCCTTGAAATAGGCTACTGCCCCCGAGATATAGGCCCTGAAGCCTTTGCCCAGAGTCGGACACAAAAAAAAAAAAAAAAAAAAAAGTTAAATTTACCTTCCAGTCTGACTTCACTTGGCCATCAACTGAGCTGCAAAGGGTTATGGATCTTTGTCAGGTAAAACATGCTATTTCACCTTTATCTGTGGGCTCACCTTAATCTCACCCAGCTTATATCTACCTATTTCTAGTAAAGGATGGTTCATATATTACACAATGGCCCGTATTCTTGTTAGTTAAGGAAGGTCCCTAACACCTTTTCCTAAGTGGTTTGTTTATTACACTTTACTGTACTCTTTAGTGATAAATAAATACGTCCAAAACCACCATACTCTGCAAAAATAACGTACAAAAGGATAATAACCAGCCATATCCCAAAATAAATCATTAAGTCTTCGTAGACAGTTACTACTTCCCATAAATCTTTTCTTTTTATCGATCTATAGCCAGACGCCTTAATCCAGTAAAGGGTGCCCACAAACAAATAACCTCCATGTCATCCTGTTCTCTGCCATTTCGCTGCCCTCCCCCCAACTCAAATCCCTCTGTCTTACATACCTCTCCACTCCATCCCTCCATTTCATTCTCGGTCTCCCCCTCCCTTTCCCTCTTTTCTACATTTTTACTACTTCACATAAAACTTTTAATCCTTCTTACTTTCCACTATTTTGCTTTCACTGACTGCATGGTGGATTAGTAGTTTCATGATGAAGCCAAAATTTCTGCTTTCCCCATACCAGCAGACTGAGCCAGGACCACACGATACAAGGGTGCAATATACCATCCATCTTGTGTATCGTTGTATGCCCAGCTTAGCATACTGTAACCTGGTCATTCAAACCTGACATGCTTAACCTACTTTGTCTCACTGGCTTGCATCCATTAATGAGGTGAGTGAAGATGATGATGATGTAACGAAAATGATGATGAACACCAAGACGAAGACAGTGATGATGATGATGATGATGATGATGATGATGTAACGACAATGATGATGAACACTGAGATGATTATAATGATGATGATGATGATGTAACGACAAAGATGATGAACACCAAGACGAAGACAATGATGATGATGATGATGATGATAATGATGATGAAAACGGATGACGACAATGACGACAGACGATGATGATGATGGAAATGAAGGCAATAATAATGATAACGATGCCAAAGGTGACAATGACGATGGACGATGATGATGATGATTATGATGGTAATGAAGGTAATAACAATTATAATAATGACAATGATTTGATGACTGACGATAATAAATAAAAAAAGGATGATTAAGATTATGATAACAACGACGACGACGCTAATTAAACTCACCCTTCCTCACAAACTCAGCCTCTCCTGGCATCAGTTCAGGATATTCCGGGATGAGACTGAGGTTAGTAGCATGTCTGGCCTTCATGTTGGCAAAGCTGCAATGCTGGGCCACCTGCAGCAGCTCGTCGTCCGTCAGGCCTGTGGCGAGGAAGTGGTCCAGGCGCTGAAGTTCCCTCAGCGGATCCTTGTTCATGTCTTCGTAGTACAGCCAGAGGAGGTTTGGGTGGGTGCGTTTTGCCCATGCCTCGCTTAAGTGACTCCAGTATGGCCCTTGTAGAACTGTGATGATGAAGAAGAAGGAGAAGAAAAGAGAGAGAGAGAGAGAGAGAGAGAGAAGGAGAAGAGGGGGGAAAGGTGAAGGTGTGGGAGAAGACGAAAGAGAGGCAGGGGAAGGTGGAGAAGAAAAAGAGGAAGAAGAGGGATTAATGCACTTTATACCTATTAACTGGATTATAATCAACATCAATCAGTTTATTATTTTCTGCAAAGTCCCATTCTTCATTCTCTCTCTCTCTCTCTCTCTCTCTCTCTCTCTCTCTCTCTCTCTCTTCTTACCTAAATCTCGGCACCACAAATCCAGGAACTCTTCCAGGTCGCCCTTGAAATTCACTGACTTGAAGAGTCTTTGAAGGTGGTAGTAAGACACACACACGTCACCCGGATGTCTAGCCACATATATCACCTACGAATGAAAATGTAAACCATCATCATCATCATCATCTTCATCTTCATTTTCATCTGCACCATTCTTATTTCAAAAGATGATTTAAACGGCTTAAGTTCGTATTTGTGTACTACGGTAGAAACCAAAACAGATCAAAACAAGAAGCGATGCCAAGGAACAGCAACCCCGTCCCTGTGAGTCATTTTAGTGTTGACGTATAAACACAGCTGGATGTCTAGTCATAGATGTCACATACCAAATTTGAAGTAAACCAGGTGAAAATTTACGATTTCATGGCCATTGAAATTTTAGACCAGATCCACCTGACACTGAACCCCCTACCGCTAACTGGGGGATGACCCCCATGATGTAATGAGGCATGTTATAGGATGTAGATTTGAAAGACGCACCTATAGGTTTTAGTTTCATGTCAATATGACGAATTTGAAAAAGTTATGGCGAAAAAACGATTTTTTTTTTTCTAGAGGCCCAAAGCCTGAGCCTTGGCTCAAAATTTAATCAGGTGATCAGAAGGTCACAGCCCTTCATCCTTTTAATTTTAGTTAAAATCGCACCAGTAGTTTCCACAAAAAGTTGTCAACATAAACAGACAAACCAAGTTAAAGCAATACCCGTCCCCAACACCCTCCGGGCCTGGGGCTGGTAACTAACAGTTTCAGAAAGAGAGAGAGAGAGAGATCAATTTAAATTAAAACTAATTAGCTAATCTTATTGTGTAGCCAACACAAGGAAGCTTCGCTCTAACTCTCAGCGGTTGTTGTTGTTGTTGTTTAAAGATTCCCTGCACCTATAGTGCAGGCCGGGCCATACGTTAGCCCGGTCAGTGGGGTATGGGTTGGTTAAAAAACAGTAAGGGGGGAGGACAGGACCTGGGGATTCCCCAGCACACACGTCCTGTCTCCTTGCTGGCTTTCTGGACTTGTGATCGGGGGATTGCAGGTTCGAGCCTCGCCCGGGCTGCCGTGCCGGGAGGGGTAGCTCCCTCCTGTAACCCTAGCGGGGCTATATAGTCCAATACAGGGCTTAGCTCGGGGGAACTCCATTTTTTTTTTTCCTTGCTGGCTTTGTGGTGTGTGTCAGCGTTTTTTCTTTTTTTTTTTTTTTTTTTTTTGCCTATCGATCATTGGGGCCGAATCCCCTGGTCATTAAGGCAAAAATACATATATGTATATACATTGACACATATACAAACATATATTTATACATACATACATACATACACACATCCATCCATATGTGTCTCAGCGGTTGTTGTTGTTTAAAGATTTCCTGCACATATAGTGTAGGCCGGGCAATACATTAGCCCGGTCAGTGGGGTATGGGTTGGTTAAAAAAATAGTAAAGGGGGAAGAAGGACCTGGGCATTGCCCAACACACACGTCCTGTCTCCTGGCTGGCTTTGTGGTGTGTGTCTTAGCGGTGTAAAAGTACTGTATGTCTATTATAAACAAGATCTGAAGACCCTAAGGTATCTTTTTGTGTAACATCAACAAGGGACCTGAAGACAAAGGTGTCGAAAAACTCAGATGTAAATTTTACGTTTGTCTCAATAACTGGCTAACTGCATGCTAAACTGTAGCTATATTCCATTCAGATCATAAGGGGGACCAGAGCTGCATATCCAGAAATGTATATCTTTAAAACCTGTGGTTTTCTCTAGTACGTGTTGCAAAGAAAAGACTGAGCAGATTTGAATTCTCTACTAGGCTAAATGGCAAAATATTATGTTAAAGTTATACAGAAAGCGTTTTTTTTTTTTTTTCATAGGATTTTCACCCAAATATCTGTATCTCAATTAGGTTCTGAGATATTTCAATTTAAAAGAAGCAATTTTTGAATCAAAATGAGTATATCACCTTCAAAAATAGGTCAAGGTCATATATATTTGGCAAAGGTACTTGAGTAACCCTAGGCTACCTTCATGTGTAATGTTATCAAGATAAAAGAAAAAGTGCTAAGAAAAATAATACTGACGAAAACATGAATCGTCGCCATTTATATGGCGAAGCTTAAAGTTTATGCCGCCAGAGAGAAAGAGAGAGAGAAACTTCACCCACCTTGCAGCTTTCAAGAATGGATGGCGGGAGAAGCGAGAAGGGCAGATGGGTTTGGACTATTCTAGGAGAAGGAACGGACTCAGCACGGGCCAAATATACCCCAGTGGTGCTCGGATCCTCGTCTGGATGTTGCTTTAAAAAACTGTCAACCAGAAAACTGGGCCGGGGAACATCTGGATGGTAAAATGAGTCACCACTGAAAAAAAGGATGGTTGTCAGTCTCTCTCTCTCTCTCTCTCTCTCTCTCTCTCTCTCTCTCCTTCTCTGCTGTTTGTTCCACTCTCATTATCTATTCATATATCTGTCTATCTACCTGACTTTCCGTCTGCTTTTCCCTCCCTGTCTAATAATTTACCTGTCTGTCTATCTGTCTGTCTGTCCCTCTCCATTTATCTAATCATCTATCCGTCCATCTATCTATCTATCTGTCTATCTATCTACCTGTCTGTCTGCTTGTCCCTCTCTCTTTAACTACCCCCCCCCAAAACCAAGCCCGTTGTAGTCGTGGGGGGGCTCAGGGGTCTGGGGCTGGGACATGATGATGGGGGTGGTGTCCTTATACCCTGCTTCCCCCGCCCTTGGGTCCCAGTCCTTGGCCCTACTAATTTTGCTTGGTCCTTTTTCTTCTCTTCTCTTCTTTTATTTTCTTTATTCTCACCTTCCTAATGTGTGAGAGCCGTGCTGATGGGATGCAAGGCTGTCTCTTTTGTGTCAGTCGCTAACGGCCTCGGGGAACCATGGGTACGGTAGCCCTTGTATTTTTCGCCCTTACTCCTGACCGGGCTCTCAGGAGTGGACCAGTTTAATTCATGTTATTTACAATTAGGCTCACCATGGCCAATAATGATACATTAATAAATTCTCAAGGAGCAACGGGAGATGCTCCTTCAAAACCTTCTCCCGGACAGGCGGATCCCCCACCCCCTACTTTTCTGCCTCTTTCCTCCACTTCCTATCCTTCTGTTTCTTCTTCTTCCCCCCCTCTCCTTCCTCCCCCCCTCTTTCCAAACCCACTATCAGTAACATCAACTTTTGGTCACCAGACATGGCCCAAGTTCTTCAACATCCAGCTGACAACAAATGACTTCACTCTCCATCTCTCTCTCCTTCGACAGATAGGTCCCGACATAACATTTACATCACGACCAAATGGAGACCGCCTTTTGACTGTCCAGACTGCTGCGCAGGCTGAGAAGGTGATGTCGCTTACTGATCATTCTGGTCATCCCATTGCAGCAGTACCAGATCCCCACCTAAACTCCAGCATGGGAACTGTTCTAATCCCTTCATATATATCTATAGGAGATCGCAGTTTCCCAGAATGCTCCACAAATATACAAGCCATCTTGTCAGCCCAACACCTAGCAGTACTGTCCGTTCAGTGTTGCACGCTTCCACCTCAGGGGCGCCGGAAATACTCCTCCAACATTGCTAAGATCAGTTTTAGGGGCCGCGATCTTCCCACTTCTGTCATTATTGGTGGCACACGACTCAGTGTCAAAGAATACATACCTCGTCCGCGACAGTGCTCTTCATGTTGGCGCTATGGACGTCCTGCCAAATACTCTAGATCAAAATCAATATGCCCTACCTGCACCCAACCCAGCCACACCTTCTCAGCCTGCACAGCAAAGACCCAGGTCTGCCCGAACTGCCAAGGCTCTCATGCTGCCTCGTCCCGGAACTGCCCGGTGTATACCTTCGAATCCGAAGTCTCCAGGATTCGCTGGAAAGAAGGTCTTTCCCTCCGTGCAGCTCGTCAACGTGCCCGTGATCTAGGATTCTCTACCAATACTACATATGCTCGAGTGGCCCGTCCTGTCCCCACTACCTCCCCCATTTCCCAGTCCCACCACTCTACCACCATTACAACCTCTAACTCCTTTTCTGCCGTCACCTCCCAATCTAACACACTTACTCCCTTGGTATCACCAGTCTCCTGCTCCCCTACTGTCCCAACCTCTTTTCCAGTCTCTACTCATACCTCCTCCTCATCTTCTTCTCCGACTGTCAGTGTTGTCTCCTCCCCCCCTGTCTCTGTTCTACCCTCTTCCACCTCCCCTTCTCTCTCTTCTTGTTCCACTTCACACTCTCAAACCCCTCTGGTTACTCTTTCTAACTCTTTCTCTGTTCTAGACTCTTCCACTCTAATTTCCTCCCTATCGCCTCTATTGTCTACTCCAATCACTTCTCCTCAACACCCTTCCTGTTCTGTTGCTACCCCTCGCTCCTCTTCGTCTCTCCACCAACAATTACTCCTTCTGCCACAGCGTGATGCCTGCTGCCCGCCTCCCTCTGGCAAACGTGGACTTCCTCCCACCACTTCGGATGCCAAGGGTTTCACAAAACCCACACATTCCCCCCCAACCCGTAAAATGCGTACCTCCTGCCCCTTGCCCTCCACGACAACTACTCCATCAAAGATCCCTATCTCGACTCCACGAACTAGTCCCAACCCTATCCCTACCCCACAAACTACTCCACAACCTGTATCAACTCCATTGCCGACACCACAGACGACACTCCCAGCAAGTCTCGAGAGTGAAACCCTCACAGACATCATGGAGTTTCTGGCGACTCCATTGCAGGAACCCATGAGTCCACAAAAAATAATCCATACAGCCGAAGTCCATTCTGTTCCTTCTGATCTCCCTCCCACTCCCACAGCTCCTTCCCCTTCTGCTCATCCATCTCCTCCACGTTCTGCTCCTATTCCAACTATCGAACCAACCCGGTGATATATAATACCAGTCCGCTATAAATTCGTGTTTATTATATTTTATCCATTGTAATTTTTTTTTTCTTAAGCTTTTACTTCCCTTGGTTTTACTTTTTTAGTTTTTTAAATTTTAACATGTCTATTTTACAATGGAATCTTAGAAGTTTTACGGCCCATCGTAATGACCTTCGTTATCTTCTCGCAGTTCATCGTCCTACATTAGTCTGCATACAAGAACCCCGTTTGTCTGCCCCCCAGTACCCATACCTGACTATAGTTTCTTATTTTCTCCTGCTTCTCTTCCTGTTTCCGCCATTTTAGTTCATCACACAGTTCCGCTAGAACGTCTATCCATTCACACTATGGTTCCATGTCATTTTGTTCGTGTCTGCCTCGAACGATGGATTATGGTATTGTCCATATATTTTACTCCCTCCCAACCTATCGATTTCCCTGCCTTATCTCTTTTATTAACACAATTACCCACCCCAATTTTATTGTTAGGAGATTTTAACTGTCGTCATGCCTTATGGGGCGACACCGTTACCAATTCGTGTGGCCGCCAACTTGAGACTTTTATTTTTAATAATGATTTATCGCTTCTAAATACAGGAACTTCAACACATATTGATGACAAAACACATACTTTTTCCTGTCTGGATCTCTCCTTGTGCTCCTCTTCTATTTCTTTACATTTCCATTGGTCCGTTCTTTTGGACACTGTATATAGTGATCACTTTCCTATAAGGCTTACTCTTACTACATATTGCCCCATACTCAGGCCCCCTCGATGGAGTTTTCCGAAAGCTGACTGGCCGTTATTTACTTCTTTAACTGTGCTTTCTATACACTCTTCTTCCTTACCCACTGTTTTAGATATACTCACCTATTTTAATGTGTTAGTTCTAAGTGCAGCTTTGACAGCAATTCCTAGGTCGTCCCGTCCTTTTACTTTGAAGTGTGTACCTTGGTGGGATTCGGACTGTACTGTAGCACTCCGTGTTAAACATGCACGTTGGAAGAGTTTCCTATGCAAATGCAACACTCCGGATGAACAGAGTGCATTTCTGCTGTTTAAAAAAGCCCGAGCGGTTCTTCGTAAGACGGTTAAACGGGCTAAACGTCGTAGCTGGAGATTATACGTTTCCATCATTACTGCCAATACACCCATTGCATCCGTCTGGAAACGTATACGCAAAATAGCAGGTAAACATCTTCCCATGCCCTCCCCTGTCCTACATTTGGATGGGGAGTCAGTTGCAGATGCGCATCTAGTTGCTAACGGCTTAGGTCTTCATTTTAGTAATGTTAGTAGCGGTTCTCATCTCTCACCTGAATTCCATACCCTTAAAACTCCAACTGAATGTACGCCAGTTGTCTTCAAGCTGTCGTCTAGTCAGTCATATAACGCGCCATTCACGCTCCATGAATTGTCTTCTGCCCTTCGTCTTTGTAAGAACACTTGTGAGGGTCCTGATGGCATACGCTATAATATGCTCCGTCACCTTTCCCTCCAGGCCATGGCCTTATTATTAACTATTTATAATCGTATCTGGACTGAGGGTATTTTTCCTCCCTCTTTTCGCAGTGCCACCATCCTTCCATTTCTTAAACCGGGAAAGCAAGGCCATGCCCCTCAAGATTATCGCCCCATTGCTCTTACCAGCTGTCTTGGCAAATTATTCGAGCGTATGATAAATCATTGTCTTATGTGGCTCCTAGAATCTAAGCAACTTTTGTCATCTTCACAGTTTGGTTTTCGAAAAGCTCGTGGCACCTTAACTCCCCTCCTAAATCTAGAGACTTATCCGTTCAGCCTTTGCCACTCGACAATCTGTTATCGCAGTATTCTTTGACCTTGAGAAGGCTTATGACACAGCCTGGCGCTACCATATTTTACGCACAGTTCGTTCTTGTGGTATTGATGCTAACCTTGGTGTCTTCTTAAAGAATTTTCTATCAGCTTGCTTCTTTAGAGTCCGTGTCCAGCATACTTATTCAGACTCATTTCCACAGTACGAAGGTGTTCCCCAAGGCAGTGTTCTTAGCACTACTCTATTTTTATTGGCAATTAATGGGATTGTTTCTTGTCTCCCAGTTGGCGTCCACTCTTCTTTATACGTTGATGATTTTACAATATATGCCTCAAATTCTGACATCTCTGCCCTTGGTGCTCTTATTCAACGTGCGGTTTCTGCTGCCTCAGAATGGGCCACTTCTCATGGCTTTTGGTTCTCTCCTCTTAAGTCTCATGCTATTACCTTTGCTCGTTCTCATCATATTCCTCAACCACCTCTTTTTCTTTATGGCTCTCCTCTCCCATACAAAACCTCCGCTTCCTTTCTTGGCCTTCTTTTCGACTCCCGTCTTGCTTAGAAAGATCAAATTGCCTCCTTGAAAACCTCAGCCTTGCAACACCTCCGTCTCTTACAAATTTTGTCTCGTGTGTCATGGGATGCTGATCGAACTACTCTCCTTCGCCTCCATATTGTTCTCGTTCTCTCCAAACTTGATTATGGTTGCCAAGTTTATTCTTCTGCTTCAGACACCATCCTCCAACAACTTGATTCTGTACATCATCACGGTTTGCGTTTGGCTCTTGGTGCTTTTAAGTCATCCCCAGTTGAGAGTCTGTATACTGAATCAGGAGTTCCATCACTCTTCCGCCGTCATGCTCTTCTTTCTCTTCGTACCTATGCTAAGTTGCACTGTTTTCCTCATACCCCTTCTCTACTTCCTCTCAGTCCTGACTCAGGCATATTTTCCACTCCTAGGACCAAGCCACCATTTGCAGTTCGAGCCCGTACTCTTCTCTTGCGCTCCTCTCTTACTGTTAGTAATGTTTTTCCTTTCCGCACGTCTTTTTCCTCCGTGGCTACTTCCGCGACCCCACATTTGTTCTTCCATTTTCCCTTATTCCAAGTCCAATTCTCCTCCATTCATTCTCCGTTCTCGGTTTTCAGACCATCTCTCCCAACATTCCTTTGCAGTCCCTATATACACTGATGGTTCAAAAACTCCTGCTGGCGTTGGATTCACGATACTCTTTCCTGACACTTTTTATCATTTTAGCCTTCCTACCTATGCAAGTGTTCTAACAGCAGAGTTATATGCCCTCTTGTTTGCGTTACGGTATATTTGTCGTGCCTCCTCCTCCTCATTTGTGATATTCTCTGATTCATATAGTGCTCTATCCCTTCTTCAGTCACCTTCTGCTTCTCACCCTCTAGTTCTTCGTATCTTGGAATGGTTGTTCCGTATATCCTCTCGTCGTAAAAGAGTCCAGTTCTGTTGGGTCCCAGGACATGTGGGCGTCGCGGGCAATGAACATGCTGATCAGTTGACTCGTATGGCAGTTACCAGGGATGTCTCTCCTTCCTTCCTCATTCCAGTCTCTGACCTTCTTCCTGCTCTGTCATCCTTCCTTCAGCACCGGTGGCAGTCTTGTTGGGACTCTATCACTAATAACAAACTACGTGTTGTTAAACCGTTTATTTCTCCTTGAACGACCCCTTGCCACCGTAATAGGAGGTGGGAGACGGCTTTAGCTCGCCTTAGAATTGGTCATACTCGACTTACCCACTCTTATTTGATGCCTGGTGGTCGCCCTCCCTTTTGTACTCGTTGCAATACCATTCTCTCTGTACGCCATATTTTCCTTGATTGTCCACTCTACACACTACAGCGACGTGTTGCATTTCCATTTTTGTCTCGCCTCCAACGTCCCCCCCTTCTTGCAGACTTTCTCCGAGAGTCATCGTATTTTTCCCTCCATAATATCATGTCCTTCCTTACCTCTGTTGGTCTTCTTTCCGGCATCTAATTCCCTTCCTTATTTCAATAGCCCCATCTGTGATATGATATACTCCTTCCATTGACCCATTTCTTCCGGCCCACCTAACGTACACAACTTCTAGTCGATGATCCGGCTTTGTGCTGGATTTTGGCACTAGGTTCCTATTGTTCTTCTTCTCTCTTTAACTAGTCATCTTTCTACCTGCTCATAAGTCTCCATCTATCAATCTTTCTTCTATCTATCGATCTATATGTCTCTGTCTATCTATCCCCTGTTAATCTATCAATCTGTCTGCCTGTCCATCTATCGTCTGTAAGAGTACTGAACAGTTGTAGCACTGGACAAAATAATTATATTGTCCTATTAGGAAACTCTCTCTCTCTCTCTCTCTCTCTCTCTCTCTCTCTCTCCATCCTTTATACACCACTTCTTCATGACTAGCGCCATATTCTAGTGATAATAATAGCTCAGTGGCAGACAATGACAATGCTGTGGCTGTACATCCTTCACACAGCACTTCTTCGTGACAAGCACCATATCGTAATGTTAAACTATTATACCCCAGCAGTCAAGATGGGGAGATGGCAAATTTAGGCTAAACTACATAGTTAGATCATACTAACTATACTCTGTTTACTCTAACTTGGCATAAAATTGCCCCATCTAACTAGAATGTAGAGTTGTAACAGGAGATGAACACTAGAATATGGTGCTAGTCACGAAGAAGTGCCGTGGAAAGGATGCCGCACCGTGGCATTATATTATTCTACCAGTGAATTATGGGATATAAACTGAGAAAGGATCAGAATATCCACCTACACTCCCTTCACTTTAACTTGGCACAAATTTCCGTCCATACGCACCTTACTTCTCGTAGTTCAGGGGCAGAAAAGGGCAATTGTACGTCTCTACTACTTTTACACGGCACTTCTTCGTGATCAGCATCCTAGTCTAGTATTAACCCACTGTTACAACTCAGCACTCACGATGGAAAGACGGCAATTTTAGGCCAGGTTGTGGAAAAGGATGAAGAACCGTAGTATTGTCTTATTTTCCAGTAAAAGAGTAAATGAAGGCTGTATCTGACCACTCCAGTTCCTAACGTCTGTGTCATACCTTGTAGTAGTAGTAGTAGTAATGGTGGTGGTGGTGGTGGTAGTAGTAGTAGTAGTAGTAGTAGTAGTAATAGTAGTAGTGGTGGTGGTGGTAGTGGTGCTGTTCGTATTTAGTAGTGGTGGTAGTAGCAGTCCTCCTCTTTCCGTTCACCATTCTCCTTTCGAGGATAGGGAGGGATTTGAGGGACATTTGTATAACCAGCAGGGGGGTGGCCTGTCCATTTCAGTGCCACCGCGAGAAGGCGTCCCTCACTATACATACTCAATGGAGGACACAGGAGACTAAGCAACATTTCTTCCAGTACTATGATGTTGACGTGTTGGTTAATAGGCAAAACAAATCGCTGAGGGAAAGGCGTTACATAGTCCTGATCAATGAGAATATAGCTTGAATCAATGAAAAATCAAAAGGCATAAGAGTACAAACATACAAGAAGCGGTGTCAAGGCACAGCAAACCCGTCCCTGGCAGTCATTTTACTGCTGACGTATAAACACAACAGAATATCTAGTCAAAAGTGTCTCACATAAAATTTGGAGTAAACCAGGTGAAAATTTACGATTTTATGCCCATTTGAAATTTTAGTCCTGAACCACCTGACATTGACCCCCGTACCGCTAAGTAAGGGGTGACCCCTCTGATGTAATGAGGCATGTTATAGGATCAAGACTTGAAAGATGTATGTACCTATAGGGTTTAGTTTAATGTCGATATGAAGTTGAAAAGAGTTATGAACAAAAACTTTTTATTTTTGTTTTACATTTTGGGGGCGTAGAGCCTGGGCCTTGGCCCAGTTTGGCGCAAAATTCAATCATGTCATCAGAAGGTCATAGCCCATCATCCCTGAAATTTTAGTGAAAATTACACCAATAGTTCTTGTGGAAAGTTGTTAACAAACAAACAGACAATCAAACAGGCAGACATGCTGAGTGAAAACAATACCCATCAAAGTAGTTTACATTCAAATGAACCTGGATTACCACACGTACTTCTGCACACCACCACTGCCACCACTACTGCTACTTCTACTTATACTACTACTGTTACTACACACCACCACCACTACCAAACAAATATTTTTAAATATTTTGAAGTGGCATACAATAAGGCTGTGAAAAAATTATGTGGTGTTCCTGTTCATGCTAGTAGCCATATAAGAGCTAATAACTCTAATCAGATGCTATCTCGCCCCGTCCCATCGGCGTATGGGTACATTGCAACAATTTGCATTTGCCAGTCCCGGCGACGTACTGGTACGTCGTGCAATTGCAAAGTGCATAATTTCGACAATTTTAAAATTTCGCGCTTGATTTGCGGTACGTATCCTCGCATGACCTTCCCCTACTTGGCACCAGGCAGGGACACTTGGCGATCCCGCACAACCCACGCTAACCTGCCACTCGTCCACTCACCTGGTAGCAATGGTCCTGCTCAGACATGGCTAATAGAGGTCTCTTAGAGGGCGAAATTCAAGCCGCCCTGGATGCCTTTACAGGCGACAGTGATTCCCCACTGGACGACGAGGTTGTGGATAAAGATTATGTGCAGCCAGAGGAGGAAGAAACCACCAGCAGTGATGAAGAAGTCCCGTCTCCCAGGAAGCGGCAGTACGTGACTTACCGTGCTGCTAGAGAGGGGCAGCCAGCCAAGAAACCACGTGCAACATCCTATGCCCAGCCCCAACGTGATGTGGAACCAGATTTCGATGACGAGGACGAGGACGGAGTCGTGGGACGTGCTGCCACGTGGTATGGACGTGAGGTAATAACTCATCGTGGCCCAGAGCGCACACCACGTCGGACGAGCAGGTATGGACCTAGTATTTTGTTTGGGGAGTTAGGAAGTGCCGTGGAGGGAGTGGGGAGTAAAAGGGAAAGTGCAGGGAGGATTAGGGAAAGTGAGAGTGACGTGAGTGAGTCGTTGCTCTCCCTAGGTAGTGTGAGGCGGCGTAGTGTATCACGTGGGCGAGTGCGGGTGCGTTCAGTATCACGTGGGGTTGTGATGGAGGGGGAAGGTGGGGAGGAACCACTCCCAAGCACGTCTTATGCTCCCCAATATCCCCTAACACGTGGTCGAGCTAGAGTGCGTGAAAAATCACGTGGTGTTGTCATGGAGGGGGAAGGTGGGGAGGAACCACTCCCCAGCACATCTTATGCTCCCCAATATTCCCCTACTTCATCCCCACAGACCCCTAATGTTCCTCAAGGATATAAGGGTAAGGGAAAGGGAAAGGGTACAGGCAGAGGAAAAAGGAGTGACAGTGGGGAAGCCCTCTGCACTCCTTCTCCCCCACCTCCCCCACCAGGATCTCCTCACCCAGACGAAGGCGGTGATGGGGATGATGGGGACGAGGGATTTGTGGGATGGAAGTGGGAGGATGGGAGTGATTTTTCTCCCCTCATTCACCCCTTCACTGAGCAGGGGCGCTCTGGCTGCATTGCTCCCGGAATTTACCGTAATTCCACCAGGTTGGATTATTTCCACCTGTTTTTTAGTGAGGCATTCGTGGAGCAGATTGTTTACCAAACCAACCTTTTTGCAAGCACCCAGCGCCTTGAGAGTGAAAGATTGGGAACAAGGAGCAAGCATTCTATCATATATGATTACCCTGTCTCCCTTTCAGAAATGTTCCTATTTTTTGCCCTGGTCCTTTTGATGGGTTTTATACGAAAGAACAGAATTCCTGCTTACTGGACAAGGGACCCTGTTATGTTTACCCCAATATTTGGGCAAGTGATGAGCCATCATCGGTTTCAACAAATTCTAAGTCGCCTCTATTTCTATGATGCTCATGATCCTGCAAATGCGAACGACACAGATAAAATGAGGCGAATTAGGTTGGTCTTTGATCACCTGAGGCAAACCTTTCGTTCGTCATTTTATCCCTATAAAGACCTCGTCATAGACGAGAGTCTCGTGTTGTGGAGAGGTAATATTTCATTTAGGCAGTATATACCCAGCAAAAGGCACCGTTTTGGGTTCAAGATCTTTGTTATGTGCGACTGTAGGACTGGATACGTGCAAGACAGTCTTGTACACCAGTGCACAGACAGACATAATAGAAGATCGAAGTATTGGACTGTCGGGAGCAGTGGTAAAGACAATGATAGAAGACTACCTTCATCGTGGTCACGTCCTCTACCTGGACAACTGGTACACTAGCCCTCTTCTCGCTCGTTATCTTCACACGCATGAAACGGGATTCTGTGGAACCGTGAAGGTGAACCGGCGTCACATGGCCAAGGTAAGGCGGAAACTTGCCAGGAATGAGGTTGTCTTCTTCAAAGCCAACAACATCCTTGCAACTGTGTGGAACCACAATAGAGAAGTAAGCCTCTTGTCAACGGTTCACCGCCCCTTGATGCACCGTACTGATTCCGTAGATTACCGTAGCGAGAACAGGCGTCACATTTGGAAACCTGAGTGTGTCATGGACTATAACATAAACATGCGCCTGGTGGACCAGTCAGACTCCATGATATCGACGGTAGAGTGTGCCAGGACCACGATGAAGTGGTATAGGAAACTGTTCTTTCATTTGCTAGACATCACTGCTCTGAATTGCCACCACCTTCACGCCATGACAACAGGAGTTCAGGAAACCTTTGAAGGGTTTGTGAGGGAGCTCACAAAAGAGATGTTTGCACGTTATGCTGTTGAAAGGCCCCAACATCGCACCCGCACTGCCCCTATTGCCCAAACTCCCCTGAGAATATCCGGCCACCATTTCCCCACTCCTATCCCTCCCCAGCCAAACAGACCTAGGCCCCAACGCAGGTGTCACGTGTGTAGCAATTCCCGGGTGAGAGTCACGACACAGAGGAAGGACACCCGCTATGAGTGCGTCGAGTGTGACGTGGGTCTCTGTATTCACCCATGTTTCAGCGAATATCACACGTTGATGCAATTCTGATATGGTGTGAATGCGATAGGACGCTGAAACTATGAAGTAAATGCGACAAACAGACGCTCAGTGAAATTATCAGTCATGTTGATCTCCAAATATTAGTATAAAGTGCATACGGGTATAACATAAGTGCAAAAATTGTATGTAAGTGTATAAATATGCTGTAAGTGGAAATATACATAGCGAGGGTTTTTTGATGCGATATTCTGTCGCTCAGTGCAATAAATACGGCCCGTAAATATATAATTATTATTATTGGAAATGCTAACGGGTATAATATAAGTTCAAATTATTGTAAGTGCTGAAATATATTCTAAGTCAAAACATTCATAGCGTGTGTATATAGATGCGATATCCTGACGCTCAGTTGAATGAATAAGGCCCGTAATAATGAAAATAGAAGTCAACAAATGGGAAAGTGTGTAATATATGTGAAGAATTAGTATATAAGTGTTTGAGTATTATGTTGGTCGAAACATTCATTGCGAGGGTATTTTCATGCGATATTCTGACGCTCACTTGAATAAATAATACCAGTAAGTATGTACAGTGCAGTGTAGGGGTGTAAACGTGTGTAATGTAAGTGGGAAAGTATAATTGAAGTGAATAAATAAAGTAGAAGATGAAACACGAGTGTTTGAGATCGTGGTCCCTACGTGAATATGCGCTAGCATATCGCTAAATGCCCTCGTAATTAATGTAAATAATTGAAAACATTTACAGTGGTGGAGGAAAGGTTCTATGTAAAGGGAAAAAATAATAGGAAAGTGAAAAAACAATTGAGTATGTTGAAATACGAGTCATAGTGAGTGCGCTTACTAAGCTGATGTGCGCTAAACTTATGCTGCATGTCATCATAATGAATGAAAACATCTGAAAACACTTACAAACAGTAGAAATTGGTAAAATGTCATTGAAACAGAAGTATACAAGTAGAAAAAATGATATGTTGACTGATGCAAGAAACTTAGCATATAGCATGTTAGGACTCGGACCTAACTCGCTATGCTCGCGCGATGGTACAATGCTTATTTTTTCATATATATGTGTCTGAAATCCATTATATTGCTACTGTTATTGTTTATTAGTTCAAATTCAATAAATATAGAGGTGTTGTGTGTTGTTTCTCCCAGTATTCCCAACCATAGAAAACGTGAGCGCCTGAAACGTCAATGACTGAATACGATACCTGGCGCGGGGGACCTCACCTGTTCCGACCACTTATAGACCACGGTAAGCCCTTTCCTGGTGATTTTCCTTCGTTTCTCAACCAAAGCGGAAGTTTTAGCCAAAAAAAAAAAATTTCCAAAAAGGCTCGGAACTGGGGGATGTCGGAGGTGCGGAATACCTCAGGACGTGACGGGTTAAACACCAGACAGCTCTGACCCAAGCCAGGTATATCAAGAGATTATAGAAAAATCACAACCAGCTTATCAAATTTAACATTCCACATTTATCGAATGGAGTACATATTAACAGTGTTGTCTCCCTGTTCAGAAATGAATATGAAGTGGATGTTCTTGAAGAAAGTTTGGATGGTATAACCTCTCGCATAACGTGGGTACAAAGACGTGAGGATAGGAGGGGGCACTGTATTTTCAATGGATTTTAGTGTACTTGTCATATGAGTGTTGGATTGATGTAGATTTTAATTTATTTATCATTTTCAAATGGAGTTTTTATTTATTATAGATATTTAAAAATATTTTTAACCAAATATTTTTGATATTTTTTTTTTATATATATTGTACCTGACATTGAACTTTTATAATTTTGCTTTTTAATATTTTTATTAATTTTATTATCTTTATTATTTTATTGTTTTTTAATACATGACTTAGTTTTTAAAAACTTTCCACTCCATTGTTTGAGGCAAAATTTTAATGAACTGGGTACAGTATCTTTAAAGCCTTTTTTAAAATCTTGGTTTTGGGGATTATTTGTTATAATTAAACATTTTAGTATTATTTTTGTTATGTGTGGAGTGCTTAAAAAAATCATTGTCTTTTTATTGGGTATTTATATTCTTATTTCTGTTATTCTTTTAATATTATTTTTTACTGAATATTTTTAGCAGTTGTCAATCAACTTCCGCTTATGCATATATGGGTTACATGTCTTTGTAGAAAAGGAAATGAATAATAATTATATATTGAAACAATGATGACAGTATAGAGGGATGCTGTGAAGGATATACTTTGTTACATAGAGAATGTCACGGTATAAAATATCAAACTATGAAATTATATTACGAAATAAAATGAATGAAATTAAATGACAAAAATTACTAGCATTACTGCTACTACTACTAATACTAGTACTGCTGCTGCTACACAGAACCACCACCACCACTACTACTACTGCTACAACTACTACCACAACCACCACCACCTCCACTACTACTACTACTACTATAACTACTACTACTACTACTATAACTACTACTACTACTACTACTACTACTACTACCACCACCGCCACCACAATTACTACTCTATTGTAACTATTACTAGCACCACCATCACCACCACCAGGACTACTACTACCACTACTACTATTACCACTACTGCCACTACCAGTGAAGCAAAATCAAGTGATGTTGGTACCTACTCAAGGAGGAGGGATCGCACTGCGACTGGCGTGTTAATGGCTGTGGTGAAGTCAAGGTCGTGCGTCATACACCACACCATCTCCTGCGTCCACGTCGTGCCGCTGCGGGGAAACGTCATCACCACTACGTCATCTGGCCAAAACCTGACCAAGAAAAATGAAAATCATAGGGAAAATATTGTTTCATAAAATAAAAGATAAGAAAAAAAGAATGAGCTGACTGGAGCTGAGAGTTTCCTATCGACAAATTTGCAACTAAGGATGAGAACGATAACAAGACTGTTTTACGCATACAAAGCCGACAATTCCTTAACTCAGCTTAACGTAATGGTAAACTGAAGCTCAAGTACCTCCCTTCCCACGAAATTAGGAGAGACAGAGCACAACTAGACTCTGAGAGTGTAGCACAGCCCGCTTCCAGTAAAGTACCCAGTCATTGTGGCGGACTTTTATGTAACCCGAAATCATGATGGATGTCACGGGGTTTTTAAGATTATGCAATATTAAAGAATAATATTCAATAATACTTGAGAACAGGACAAAGAATTGACTTGTGAGAATCAAGCAATGATTACTTTATGCCGGCTTACTTCGCCGATTCTCTAAGGATGAGAATTTATTTACTTTCTCAGCAGTACACAGCAGAGACTAATTACACACAAATGCTGTTTATTAGTACTGCTAGCCTCACGAGAAAGTGACTCCACCCCTGACAATCAATAACTAATGCTATGAATGATACGCAGATTCTTGCTGGTGCATTAACTCCAAGTTGCACAACGGATTTAAGTTAATAAAAAGGACTGGCCTAAGTACCAGTTATGAATAATACAAAGCGTTTATGCAAACTAGGAGCTATAACAAAAATAAGCTTAATGTGGAGAAATAAAACACGAGTTTACATTACAATAAGCTCAAGAGAAAATAACTGTAAATTTATTTATTCCAATGAGATAAATTTACGTCACATGTTTCAAAATGAATTCAAAATAAGGAGAACACACTCACTCGCTCACTCAAAAGCTAACTCTTGAGCCTAGGAAAAATGAAAGAAAAATACTGGTCAGAAAAGTGGCTAGGCAGGATGAACTGGGCGTCGTTGTTGAGGAAGGATGCTGCCACACATGCTAAACCTCTTGCCGGCTCACACAAGGTGGGAATTCAGGAACTCGCTGGACAATGGCGGCACTGCTCCACACTGGGCTCAATCAAATCTGCTTCCACGACGCTCAAATCCTGACTGACTTCAAATTGTGCGAGAGAGAGGCGAGAGCGGGCTGCACTTGCTAACAGCTAACGAATTTAGTGTGAGCGATACATGCCCATAACAAATCACTCAGTGGAGGCGCTAACGTCGCGCACAACGACGATCACTTATGAAACAGTGAAAAATTGTTATGAAAACACTCCCGATTGGGTGAATACGTGGCGGTTGACTGAGTGATACATACTGGGATTCCACTAGAATTCGCGGTTTCCCACCAAGGTTCAATGTTACGAGTTTGTTAATACATGATCACGCCAACTTATTACATTACGCCCAATCAAAATCAATTTTTTTTTTTTCCTTCAGGGAAAAAAAAAAAATTCAATATACATACATATAAATCCTAACACAGTCACACAAGATTCACACTGTGGTGTGCGTGTGCTATCCTGCTACAGGAGAAAGTCACAGTCACCAGTGAGCGAAAAACCTCGTATTTACGTTAATAGAAGCAAGCTTGAGGAAAAAACTCCATGACGACGGTGAAAAATCCTCTACTCAGGTCAAACTGACCAAAAAGTTCGCTACATTTCATTAACAACTAATTGTTATGTAGCATGATGTATGTAAAATACACTGTGTAGGTGTGACAGTTGTGGTGTAACTCTACCTATGTGTAAAATTACATAATGCAAATCAACAGTAAATGATGACGATGAGGCAGAAGAGAAGAGATGGCAGCATGCGTCAGGGATGATCAGCTGTTCTGCACGGCAATGCTGCACCCGCCTGTTGCACCTGCAAAAGGAATCAAGGTGGAGCATCAAAAGTGTCATTTTTTTTTCTCTCTCTCTCTCTCTCTGCCTAGCAATCAGTAATTATGTTATTATTAACCAGGAAACGTAATCTTTGGATTTACAAATCTCTCAGAACCCTTGTAGTTTACTGGTTAATGCTTATTAACCAGGAAACGTGCCAATTCTTGAATTTACAAATCTCTGAGAACGGGCAGTTTACTAGTTAACCTAACATTATTAACCATGAAATGTTCCAGTTCTTGAATTTACAAATTTCTTAGAACAAGCAATTTACTGGTTAGCCTAACACTACACTTACGATTAATGACAGGAAGCTGAGAATCCCTACGCAATCTCGGGCAGGTCACATTTTAACACCCACCATGGGTGTGAACACTCATGTGGATAATGTGCATTCTCCGGGAATCCTCAGAGAGGCCCACAGCTTGAGATGTTCCACAAGGTAATTCATACACAGCCACGGACTGTCTCTGTGGGGTTCTCAAACTTCCCCCTTAACTTATGGTATACATGTATATACAGGTCCTAGACGTAACGTGTCCTGTGGGACCAACAGGCAAGACGTCAGCAAATTACTGGTACACTTTTATCTGGGAACCAGGCTGGTCCTTGGATTACTCATATGTCTTAGGACACCTGTCTTAAGGAACCTAGCATACAACAGTTGCCCGTGTATTCGTCGGGCCGAACTAAACTTTGCTTGACAGAGCAACCTGAGGAACCATTATCTCGCAGGACATTTACAGAAACACCTCCCACAAACCCTGGCTGAACGAGAAAGGCAGTGTTACTGGTGGAAGGGTCTGAGGAGGTAGCAGCCAGTCATTGGTGAGACTGCAGAACAAACGATGCAGCCAATGTGGCGCCCTGAGAACTTGATACCTGAGGGGTCGTGCTCACCATCTGAGGAGCTGGAGCATTGACCACCTGTGGAGGAGGGTTCACTGTCGCTGGGGAACTAGTGAACTGTGAAGTACCTGTGCTGGTGGGGTTGACACCACTGTACGCTTGTTGTGGCATAAGGGCTGCATTTGCATCCTGCCTCTGATACATTAAAGTCGATTGTCCTGACTTAGGGTTACGTGGTTTGTCCTTGCCCTGCTGCTGCTTGAAATACCGGTATTGCTGCTGGTTAGGGTTCTGCTTGTCATACCGCTTCCACTCAGGTTTATGAGTGTTTTGCCCCTGGTCCTTCTTCCACGGTTTTGGACCTTGGCCATTATTCTGAGAACGGCCTTGTTGCTGGGGTCAGTCTGAGATGGTTTCCCAGATTTGTCAGCTTTCCTGTTCCAGGTGTACTGCTTACGAGTTTGATACCCGTAGGCAGTGAAGAATGCATCAGCCTTCTTCACCATTTGGCTGGCATCTCTTACCTGGCAGATCTTAAGCTGAGCCATAAGTTCAGTAGGGCACGACTTTTCTAGCTGCGTGCGCAGCATAAGGTCAATTATCCCCTCACACGTGGAAGGAGTTTCATCTTTCTCTATCCACTCATCTAGGTAAGCAGTAAGCCAGTCTCTTTTTCCTGTAAACGCGCCCTCATGAACTGACTCTTGGCGTCGTCAACTGTGAGACCGTACACTTTGACGAGTACAGCCTTCATCATCTCATAAGTGAGATTGTCTCCACGAATTCTGTGGAGAATATCGAGGGCAGGGCCCTCAAACAGGCTAAGAAACTGAAGCAGCTTAGCTGCATCATCCAGCTGGTACAGTTGAGCCATGTCTTCAAAACGAGCTATGTATGGCTCAATTTGCTTGCCTTCCTTGTATGGGGAAACCTGATGTGTGGGGTCCACAGAAAATGTGCAGGGAGAGCGCTCGGGCCAGCTGCACCAGATGTGTCTGAAGCCAAGGAATCTCGCTTGAGCTTCAACATTTCAAGTTCATGTTTTTTGGGTGCTTCTTGCTCGGCACGTTTGTGTTCTTGTTCTCTCTCTCATTCCTCACACTGTTCTCACTCATGTTCTAACTCGAGTTCGCGTTGTTTTCGGTCGTGTTGATGTTCTCTCTCGCGTTCCTCGTGCTGTTCTCGCTCATGTTCGCGCTGTTCTCGCTCGTGTTCGCTTTGGATTCTTTGCTCTTCACGAGCATCATTCTCGTGTTGCTGCTCGTGACTAAGCCGAGAGAGGACATAATCCTTTACTTGTTTGGGGTCTGTAACCCTCATATCCTTAGCTTCCTGTACATAGACATTAGTCATGATGCTAACTCAATCTAAGTGAACTAGAGACTCAGTACTGACTGCAATTTTGCAGAGAAAGATGCCAATAATCGAGAATAAAGAATACAGGCACAGGTTAGTGGTGACCAGTTTTATCTAATTAAAATGGTAAAGAAAGAAAATTAAACAAATAACTGACTGTGAAAACTATTACATAAACTAATAGAACTGAATCAGTAATCACCAGTAAGATAGTGCGTATAGACTTTAATGATAAATACCTAAGTATGAGTGAGTGAGTATTATTTCTTGAATAACTTTAGAGCTAGGAGTTAATACCCTGGAATGAAGTCGCCAGATGTCACGGGGTTTTTAAGATTATGCAATATTAAAGAATAATATTCAATAATACTTGAGAACAGGACAAAGAATTGAATTGTGAGAATCAAGCAATGATTAGTTTATGCCAGCTTACTTCGCCGATTCTCTAAGGACGAGAATTTATTTACTTTCTCAGCAGTACACAGTAGAGACTAATTACTCACAAATGCTGTTTATTAGTGCTGCTAGCCTCACGAGAAAGTGACTCCACCCCTGACAATCAATAACTAATGGTATGAATGATAAGCAGGTTCTTGCTGGTGCATTAACTCCAAGTTGCACAATGGATTTAAATTAATAAAAAGGACTGGCCTAAGTACCGGTTATGAATAATACAAAGCGTTTATGCAGACTACGAGCTATAACTAAAATAAGCTTAATGTGGAGAAATAAAACACGAGTTTACATTACATTAAGCTCAAGAGAAAAGAACTGTAAATTTATTGATTACAATGAGATAAATTTACGTTACATGTTTCAAAATGAATTCAAAATAAGAACACACTCACTCGCTCACTCAAAAGCTAACCCTTAAGCCTAGGAAAAATGAAAGAAAATTACTGGTCAGAAAAGGGGCTAGGCGGGATGAACTGGGCGTCATTGTTGAGGAAGGACGCTGCCACACACGCTAAACCTCTTGCCGGCTCACACTAGGTGGGAATTCAGGAACTTGCTGGACAACGGCAGCACTGCTCCACACTGGGCCCAACCGAACCTACTTCCATGATGCTCAGATCCTGACTGACTTCAAATTGTGCGAGAGAGAGGCGAGAGCGGGCCGCACTTGCTAACAGCTAATGAATTTTAGTTGAGCAATACATGCCCATAACAAATCACTCAGCGGAGGCTCTAATGTCGCGCACAAAGACGATCACTTATGAAACAGTGAAAAGTTGTTCTGAAAACACTCCCGATCGGGTGAATACGTGGCAGTTGACTGAGTGATACATACTGGGATTCCACTAGAATTCGCGGTTTCCCATCAAAGTTCAATGTTACGAGTTTGTTTAGGTATAAGATCGCGCCAACTCGTATCAATGGAATATCTTTAGGCTTACGTCTTACTTGAGGATTTTTTTTTCTGTTTTGGACCTTCCAGACATGGCACGTAAAGAATAAAGAAGAAGAAGAAGAAGAGGAGGAGGAGGAGAGAGAGAGAGAGAGAGAGAGAGAGAGAGAGAGAGAGAAGGAGACAAAAGCTCCGACATTTGAAGAACCACGTTAAAACTCAACTACATTTTTACTGTAAGCGTAAAGTTAGTCATCACTAGTCATGTACTCTTTAGATCACTGATTCTTATCCATCGCCAGAAATACAGTATGTCTTATTTTCTTACACATCACGGTGGTAGGTAGGTGGTGGCGACCATCATCCACTCACCTAATATAGTGTTGCTTACATCCTCCTTCACCTTCATCATTCATTTTCTGTGTCTGCTCTCCTCTTCTCCTATTTCTCCCATCCTTCCTGTCACTTTTATTGCTACTCTTTCAACTTCAGGTGGCTCTAACCTGAGTGACAAGCCTAATGGTTTCCTTTAACCCAGGAAACCATTTACACTTCTGGGTGACAACCATATAATCAAATAATGGGGTGATGTGCTGCCTTCTATGGTGCCCCTGTTAACTGGGTGGAGAGTGGTTGCTTGCCTGCGGTTAATGGGTCTGTTCAACAACCTACACGTCTCGGTGAATGAGGGTAGGGTAGGGGACAATGGATGGTGGATGTGGAATGGGGATGAACTGAAGGTGGAGTGGGGAAGATGGCAGGATCAGTGATGAGGAAGATTTAGTCTGGATAATACTGCTTCGTGTGAGGTGTACATAAAGGTGTAATTTTTTTTTTTTTTTTTTTTTGCGACAGTTCCGTAATGCCCAGCAGTCCTACGTATCATACACCTCCACATGTCACCACTTTGGCGGTTAACGCCGTCTATACTGAATACATGGTAGAGCCACCGTCTATGCCGAATTAATGGTAGAGACACCGTTTATACTGAATACACGGTAGTGCTGTTGCATACAGGACTTGGTGTATTGGTTTTAGCACTGGTGTTTTTACGACATATCGGCGGGTCTTATGGTTGACCAGTAAGTCTGCTTTAACGAAATTCATATCCTTACACCTTTCCCTGCACTCCCCCCTCCCTCTCTCTCTCCTTTTTTGTGTGTGCAAAGACCATCGACTCACTTTTCTCTCTCTCTCTCTCTCTCCCTCTCAAATCTACTCACCTGAACTGGGCATATTTATCAAGGTACAATCTGCAGTGCGGTTGCAGCAGGTACCGCCCTGGTTCAACCTCTACCAGTCCCTTATCAAAAGATCCGAATTTCGTCTGTAGTTCCTGCTGGATCTTCGGGGCCAAGGGGACGGCCATCACGGGGCAGGAGTCTCCGTTGCTAGCCATTATTTAGCACTGTAAATGTAAACAAAAGTGTAAGTATGAGGGATGTATTACAGGGAATAGCGCTGCACTTGAAATATATCTATGGTCCTTTCACCGCAAGAAGTCCGTTCAGGGTGGGGCCCACCTGGTGAATCACCTCTAGCGATGCTGCCAAATCAACCGTAGTACATGCCTCTCTCTCTCTCTTATTTCCCATATATGTGCTATTTGAAATTGTTTTTTATATTCTGTATATAATAAAGGAAGCTATATAGTACACTGAGTATCAATTTTTAGAATTATAACAACGATTTGAATGAATTCTGTGACACGCGGCAGGGCTTTTTTCCCATGTTGCCACGCTGAGGTGGGCGAGGGACCCAGGGTCAGAGAGAGGATTAGGCCTACAGGGGAAACTTCTTAAAAATAAAACGCGCCTAGACTTTTACCTCATAGGTGGTGTGGAAAAAGAGTTGAAAATAAATAATAAATATATACAATATATATATATATATATATATATATATATATATATATATATATATACATACATTATATATATATATATATATATATATATATATATATATATAGAGAGAGAGAGAGAGAGAGAGAGAGAGAGAGAGAGAGAGAGAGAGAGAGAAACAGATGGGATGGGGGTAGGTAGGGAGACAGTGATAATCCGATAATTGGTGGTCAAATTGGCAACGTCGCACTTGGGGAAAGTCCAACTTCTGCCACACCCTGAACGGACTTCTTGCTGCGAAAGGACCATAGTGGTATCTTATGCTTTGCAGGGACTGCTGTGTATGACGGTGTGGGCGTGAGTGTGTGGCAGTGTGAGTAAGGAATGAAGAGAAGATGCAGGATGGTGTGGGCTTCAGCGTGTGTGAGTAGGAAATGAATAGGTGATGCAGGATGGACGCTGATAACGCTGCCAGTGGTGAGGGAGTGTGTGTGTGAGTAGGGAATGAATAGGTGATGCAGGATGGACACTGTTAATGCTGCCGGTGGTGTGGGCGTCAGTGTGAGGTATGAGTAAGATGGGAATAGATGATGCAGGATAAACACTGATAACGCTGTCTGTGGTGAGGATGTGAGTGTGAGTAGGGAATGAACAAATGATGGGGGAGGCGGTGGCTGAATCGGTAAACAGGCGGCCTGCAGTCCGTATGAACTCAGATTCAAATCCGAACTGGGGGATGGAACAGTTTAAGGATTTGTATTTCCTAAAAGCAGCCTTTCCTGATCTACAGATGACCAGCCGAGATGTCGTAAAAATACCCCCGCTAATACCAATACACCAGTCCTGTATGAGACAGCCCTAGCATATATTCAATAAGGACGGTGGATGTTAGCGCCGAAGTGGTGATATGCGGAGGTGTAGGAGGACTACTGGGCCTTGGGATAGGTCACTGCCCCCGAGAAATAGGCCCTGAAGCCTTTGCCCAGAGTCAGACACGTAAAAAAAAAAAAAAAAAAAAAAACACTGATAACGCTGTCTTTGGTTTGACTGTGAGTGTGACAGTGTGAGTAGGGAATGAACAGATGATGCAGGATGGACACAGATAACTCTGTGTTGTGGACGTAGGTGTGGCAGTGTATCATATGAATAGAAGATGCAGGATGGACACTGATAACACCGACTGTGGTGTGGACGTAAGTGTGAGAGTGTGAATAGGGAATGAAAGAAAATGCAGGATACACACTGATAATGCTGTCTGTGGTGTGGGAGTGAGTGTGGCAGTGTGAGGAGGATATGAAGAGGATGCAGGATGGTCACTGATAACGCTGCCTGTGGTGTGGGCGTAAGAGTGAGAGTGTGAGTAGGCTATGAATAGAAGATGCAGGATGAACACTGATAACGCTGACATAGCCGTCCCCGCAACACACGAGAAATCACCCTGTGGAGTGGAAGACGAGCGCTACATGTGTCCCCCTGCATGTCACGTGTATATGTGTTGTAAAGGAAATTTGGCAGATGTGCAGCACTCGATATTGTAGGCATTAGTTATTATTGTTGGTGGGATGCAGGCTTGTTCTGTGTGTGTGTGTGTGTGTGTGTGTGTGTGTGTGTGTGTTTCTATCAGAATCTCTCTCTCTCTCTCTCTCTCTCTCTCTCCCGTGTTAAGTAACCACATTTTCTTGCATCGATGTTGCATATGTCTTACCTAGGGCAAGAGAATTTACCTTTTTAATATTTTCTTCAGTATTAAAAATTTTGTATATCCATGCATCGCACACACACACACACACACACACACACACACACACACACACTTTTGATTTTGTACCAAAACATGTTGGAAAGTAGGTCTCTTGTTAAACAGGTGAAAATTAATATTTTTGGTCCAGGGTTGCATGTTATATCTCAGTTCATAATACTATGTTTGAGAAGAATAGGGCAACGATCAAGGTTACATGGCAGACTCAATATGACCTGGCCCTTTGACCTTGACTTTTAACCTAATATTCTAAAAATTATTCAGGTCGTCAGGGCTACCCCTCAACACCCCCACTAAATTTTAAAATCGATAACAATTCTTCGCTATCAGAAGGTCGCAACTATTCTCAAGGCCGCCCTGAGAATGGTTCAGGGCCAAAGGGTGGAGTTATACTTGATGAACAAATGTAAATAAGCACTAGGGAATGTAGGTGGCGAGAATGTAAGGCTGATCTGGCGAGTATAATCTAATCTGAACGAGGTTAGATGAATGTTCGAATGGGTGCCGGAACATCATCTGTCCTTCAAGACTCCAAGGATGACAGCAATTGCAGTCTACTCAACTACCTTCTCTTCCCACGACACAATGGTAGTACGCGTGTGATTGCAGAGGGGATATTGTATTTATTTTTATTAGCACTGTTGATCCGTAACGCCTCTTCCTTTGCAAGTTATCCTGCACTTCTTGGTATAATTTTGAAGGTAACTGGTACAAACCATCTTATCATTGCTATCTTATTATTTTATTTTGTTTTTCGTGGAGGGAACAGTCTGACAGGCTTTTGGCCTTTGGTTCCTTCTTCCTTGCATAAAAATAGAAGATGTATATAATACACAGGTGTTGAGAAGCACTAGTGGTAGTGGTAGTGGTAGTGGTAGTGGAAAATTCAGGATAGATTGTTCATTTTCAGTTGATAGTCAGAGGTGCCAGGTAGCCTGCTGTTGTGAGTGGAGGTATTTTGTAAAGTTATGTGTGTTTTTTTTTTTTTTTTGTCTCCCTATAATGTTTTATTTGGATGGTTGTTAAATTATTACCACTCATATTTTTCAGTTTGCATGCTAAAGCATTTCGTGCCACATATTGTAAGAAAACTCTGGAATATTATAAATGGCTCCGACTTCGAACTGTTGCTGCTAGGAGTATCTAGAACGTCCGAGAAGATTATAACAGGATGGGGGAGTGAATAGAGGAGTGAGTTTACTTATGGCCTAGTGAAGTTAGTGTATCTCTGGCACTTATGAAATTAGTTAACTAGGCAGTGTAATTACTTGGAAAATAAAGACTTCGAACGTAAGAAGCATATGTTATTACGACGCCTGAGTTGATCTTGTGTACATTGAAAAGGTGACCCTTCAAGGAATAATTCACTGAGGGACGTTCATCTTATAAAGGAGTACTGATGTTGGAGCCTGTGGCAGTGTGGAATGAGGATGTAACAGGTTGTGTCAGGAGCTGGGATAGAAAAGTGCTGTAGTGAGTCAAATCTTCGACATAGAGCCAGGAGATGTACAGACAAGAAGGCAAACTAGGCAGGAGGTGGCATCTCTGGCTGCAATTGCGAAGTTACTGCAAGCACAAAGTGAACAACTACGAGCACAAAGTGAAGAACAGAAAGAACGACATGAATGGCT
The DNA here is from genome assembly GCF_032717465.1 of Coenobita brevimanus. NCBI lineage: Eukaryota > Metazoa > Arthropoda > Malacostraca > Decapoda > Coenobitidae > Coenobita > Coenobita brevimanus. The sequence goes on along the minus strand of NC_136968.1, from coordinate 19,756,968 downwards.
TCAAGAGACATTGTAGGAACAACAGAAGGAGTTACAACTGGTGATGCAGGAACAACAAGATACATTAAAGAGGGAACTGAAGGAAGAACAGCAACAGTTGAAGGAAGAAGTATACGCTGAGCTACAGCAACAGAAGCGTGAGGTGAGCAATAACATGATGGAGTGCAGAAAGCATACAGATGACCAGTTGAAGATAATTAGTGGGAGAATTATTGAGATTGTAGAGAAATCTTGCACTGCTGAGCCTCAGGTTAGTGTGCAGGGAGCATATGTAAAAAATGGACAGTGTATGGTGTATCTTGATGAATCCCAAGCATCTGAATGAAGCATTACAGGGCTGAAAGATTAGAATGTAGAAGGTTTGAGTCCAACACTTAATTATAATGCCCCAGTTTTTAGTCCTTAAACCAGTGAAGTGCATAACTATAATGAGGGCCTAATTAAAAAGAAACCTCAGGAATCTGATGATAAAGTATCTTTGGAAGCTATCGTGTGCAGTTTGAGTTACTTGAAGATCAGAATGGTTGGCATGATAGGCAGAGGGCAATGCAGCTTGCTATTAGCCTCAAGGGTGCTGCAATGGAGATTCTTGGCCAGCTGTCACTGGAGGAGAGGACCAGTTATCATTCCTTAGTAGAAGTGCTAGAGCAGATACAGGACCATGTGCCAGACTGAGGTTAACAGAGGGAGATTCCGGAACCATGTTCGGGCTCGAGGCGAATCCCTTTAGCAGCTTGCTCATGAACTGGAGAGTATGGCATAAAAGGCGTACCCTGAAACAACACCTAACGTGCTGGCTATTCTTCTGAGCAATTCGGTCATTTATGCCTTTGATAGTGATGACTTGAAAGTGCAGGTGATGCAGGCACAACAGATAAGCATGCGAGAAGCACTAGCCAAACCTCCGGAATTTGAATCCTACGTCAGGTCCAGTACATCCAATTTGCAGGCAGGACATAGTGCAGGATTCAAGGCAAGGATGGGACAGATACATCAAGCAGAGAAATTTGATATAAGTTGCTGGTATTGTGAGAATCCATGACATAGGTAAGCAGACTGCTACAAGTGGAAAAGGGAACAGAAGATTAGAGGAGGTTGCTGGCTCTGCAGGACACAAGAAGGAGGATTGTTACAAAGGGAAGAAGGAGCAAGAACAGAAAAGTGCAGGTAAACCTACGATTCCAACAAAAGTGTGTTGGACATATGGTGAGATTTGACACTTCAGTTTTGATTTTTCAAAGAAGAAAAAGGAAAATAAGAAGTAGGTTGCAGAAGACAAGAAAAAAGTACAGGGAAATTAGTACAGGCTTGTGTTAAGGGGCAACAACACCCGGTTTTTCCCAAGTAGCCCCACCTCAGAGAAAATGGAAGAGAAATATGATTGACAGTGTGGAAGCAGACGGAAGAATAGACAGCGAGAGGTGCTCAAAACAGGCTTTTAAGAGGCCTGATGTGGTATGTCATCGGTATCTGCATGAGTCATCAGAACATTTGTGTGTAGATCTGGGTACCGCACTGAACTAAAGGGACCCTTGAATATCCGGACTGAAGTGGCAGGGCAAGAGGAGATGCTTCTAATCTACATGGCCAACATGGAGGATCCTTGCCTTCCTGGCCTGGGCTATCTGATGTCAAGTAAATATTTCAGCAGCGAGCCAGCAGCCAGAACATCTGGAGGAACTCACTTTCTGTCCTGAATCATCTCAAGTCATCCGTCAGACAGCCTGTTGCATAGTCAATCAGCAAAATCGCTGGGCAAAGATTACTCTGTATAACGATGTTTGGAAGCAATTATGCAACAATGGGATCTCAGTGAAAATAAGCTACCTAGGTTTTTCTTGTTTTCCGGAGGTGGCGTACTAGTGAAGAATACGCAGAAGCCAATTATTCATTCATTCACTGTTTTATGCCCTGACAGGAAAGCTTCATCCACAAGCACACATTCAGATCATTTCCACATGCCAAACACATTGACCCTCATTCTTTCTCTCATGAGCTACAGGATACTGTATATATTGGCTGTGCTTCATGCCTGGGTTCAGGTGGTTTAATATTTCAAGTGCTTACCCCAGTTGAACACGGAATAGTTCAGTGACGGATCAATGTACATGTGAATACCTGCCATATCTATAACAAATATAACCCTGTTTTGTGCTAATAAAATATGTGTAGTAACCCCCATCCCAACGTGACCATAACCCCGAATAAAGTCAAAGTACATTTTTAAGGAATGTATGGAACTGGAAAGACGATATTACTCACCTTGTCTGAGTCACTGGCTAAGAAAAAGTGAAAAAGGAAAAGAGTGTGTTTTAAATGAGGAAAAACTGTACTCTTCTCGGTTTTACTGTCACTTTCTGGCGAATACTGAGAATTAGTAGTCCAGTCCACAAAAATTTTGCTTATAAGAGACAGTCATGTAGAGAGGAGTATGGTATGTAGGAGGACTACTGGGCCTTGAGAGCAGGCTGTGGAGCCTATGCCCTGAGTCGGACACATTAAAAAAAAAAAAAAAAAAAAAAAAAGTCACTTCAATTTCTCGTTGTTCAGTTTCAGTACAGGTATAATATTCAAAGGAATACCACGCCTATTCAGAATGCAATAATTTTAGTCTAAATCGGATTTGTGATGACACTGTTGATCAAAGTTTTGACATTCATTATTGTAAAATTCTTTTGAAAACACCCACACGATTGCCATCTCTCTCTCTCTCTCTCTCTCTCTCTCTCTCTCTCTCTCTCAAAACACACCCACGCGTCTGCTATCTCCCCCTCCCCACCTCTCTCTCCTTCTGAACACACCCACGCGACTGCCATCTCCCCCTCCTCACCTCTGTCTCTCTGAGCACACCAGTGCGCCTGCCATCTACCCCGCCCCACTCTCTCTCTCTCTCTCTCTCTCTCTCTCTCTCTCTCTCTCTGGAAGCACACCCATATTCCTGCCATCTCCCCCGCCTCTCTCTCTCTCTCTCTCTCTCTCTCTCTCTCTCTCTCTCTCTCTCTCTCTCTCTCTCTCTCTGAACACTCCCATGTGCCTGCCATCTCTCTCTCTCTCTCTCTCTCTCTCTCTCTCTGAACACTCCCATGTGCCTGCCATCTCTCTCTCTCTCTCTCTCTCTCTCTCTGAACACTCCCATGTGCCTGCCATCTCTCTCTCTCTCTCTCTCTCTCTCTCTCTCTCTCTCTTATATTCTTAACTTTGCCTGTTCTCTCGGCACATGACACAAGAACAGTTATATAGGTGTATATGGATATGTATACATATTGTATGTGCTCAAGCGTTGACACACATATGTGACATGCGCACATGTGCACATACACGGGTGTCCAGATGTTTGCATATATACTTAGCAATAAAGTACTCTGTTCAAATTTCTTCCTATCTTTAGAAATGAAAATAATAATCAAGAATACATACAATAGGTAAAGGTTTGTATTAATATGTGGCCACATGCTCAGCCATTCCATTTCCATTACATTCTGCTTCTGCTGATCCTATGAAGTGTCCTTCATGCTTTTTAAACCCTGCAAAGTTCTAGTCTCACTGTTATCCTGTATGAAAAAGCCGGAGGGCCTGGAGGGTGCGGGAGAGAGTCAAGAGAGTCAAACGCTGTGCTATCCTTTTCTCTTATTCCTGAAACCTGAGTACTGTATTAGAGTTTATGCCGGGCCGTCTTGTAGGGACCGTATGATTTGTGAGGTGTGTGTAATTATGTAACTCTCTCTCTCTCTCTCTCTCTCTCTGAACACCACACACACACACACACACACACACCACACACACACACACACACACACACACACACACTCAATAGTAAACAAGACGTCATCTTAGCAAAGCAGCTAAAACAAACACACACAAAACGCTGTCTACACTTCCACTGTACTCCGTCTCCTTCCCCTGTCGCCACCCACACACGGACCTCACGTCCTCGCAAGCTCCCCTCAAACACACACACACACACACACACACACAGTTAAAGTTTTTACCAGCAGGGCCGAGGTTTCCATTAGCGGCGCGTGAACCGTCTTATTATTTCGTCATCCTTCCCAAGAGACCTTCACAGGAGCCTGTGGGTTTAATTACTTGTCCACAGTGCCGCCCTTATTGCACTGAAGCATTTTGGCGACATTTTTTTCTGTTATTGAGATTAATGATAGCGGTATTCCGATTAAGTGTTTGGCAGTTTATATTCGATCATACATATATGTTGACTACTGTCACTATATTTAAAGACTCCATCCGTACTAAAAAATAATAATAATAATAATAATAATAACAAGGAGCGATAGTACTGTCCTCCATTGTACATAGTCGGCAGGACCCTCCTGTGTACAATACATGAGAAACTGCATCACAGAGTACAGGATTTGAGGAGAGTAAATTGATGACTGCAACAGAAAACGTTTTCGTGAATGACTTCAGAAACAGTAAAAAAGCTCATGTTCATTATGTGGAAGGTACTGTTTGTAACTGGCCAGCTGAGGTATAAATTGTTCAATACGAGACAGTCATTGTTGGCTTTGATGTAATAAAAACATACCACATTAGTTCTCAATGAGGCAGCCAAAGAAATATTCAGTATAGAGAGTGGTTGTTAGTACCAAGGCGGTGACATGAGAGACTGTCTGATGTGATGGAGGACTACTGCAATTTGAAGAAATAAATGTCTGAACTATGGATAGAATCGGTAAAACTGGGAAGCATAATTACGCACATCCGAAGCTGACATCAACAAACTCGCGAGAAATAAAAAGTCGAAGCTGTTACTATAAATAACACTGACTGCTTACATCTCGTGAACTTGTGATTCTCCATAAGGGTGGGTATTAGTACAGAATATAAATTGGTCCATCCATCAGTATTTTCATGATTTTAAATGTGTTGGTGCATCACTGTGGCCAAAATATGAATTGCCCCATATGTAATCAAATATCCAACATTATTATATTTACATTTCCTCAGACACACAACGTCATTATCAGGAAGTCACGCCCCATGCTTAGGCCTTCCCTACGATGACGTTTTCCAGACAACACTGCAACTGCCGGTTGCAGGTTTAGTTGATGTCAGCTTAGGTCACTGATGTCCAGCTTCTTTTTATATCTCAGGCTCCCATAACTCACTTTCCTGTGAAAAGAACACCAAGCGTTACTGGACTAGTTAGGTGCGACTAGGAGTACCTGGGGCCAGAGGCTAACTCTTCTTAAATACCCTTTTAGCAACATACATACATACATTAACAAGCTAATTATACCATTGCCACACGTCATAATGTTACAATACAAAAGAAAACGGAACCTTGTGTTTTCCATTCATTAAAATTTGATATATACAAATCACACTATAGTGTTGTCTTTACTGAGGGCAACTCAAGAACTTGGGGTCTGAGTCTTCGGCCAAAGTTTTTTTTTTTTTTTTTTTTTCCAAGCTAGGAAGAAGGAACCAAAGGCCATGAGCCCGCAATACTGTTCCTTCCAAGAGAAATACGAAATACAAGAAAAAGCCAAATTCAAGATCCGATCATTTCGAGATGCCGGGACACACTGCGTTTGAAAGATCGGAGATCATAGCTAGCAGGAATTACAGACAGAGGGAGACAGTTCCAAAGTTGACCTGTTGCATAAATGAAGGACCGGGAGTAATGGTTAACTCTTCCATTAGAGAGCTGGACGGAAAAGGGATAAGAGTTTGCTGCTAGACGGGTGCTACGCGCCCGTCGTATAGGTGGAGGGATGCAAGCAGACAGTTCAGAGGAGCAGTGACCGTTGAAGTAGCGATACAAAAGAGATAAAGATGCAACAGTGTGACTAAGAGACAGAGGTTGAAGGAAGTCAGTAAGAGGAGGGGATTTAATGAGACGAAAAGGCTTTGACTCCACGCTATTGAGAAGAGCTGTATGTGGGGAGCCTCCCCCCACATGAGAGTTGTACTCTACACAGGGGCAGATAAAACCCATGTATAAAGTCAACAACTGTGCAGGGGTAAAGAAGGGACGGAGTCGGCTTAGCACACCCAATCTCATGGAAGCCGATTATACAAGAGATGTAATATGATCTTTTGAAAATAAATCCCTAGTGAATGAAACCAGAATCATGTTCAAGGATGATGAAGGATTAAGCTGAATATTATTTAACATTAGTGGGTACTCCCGCGAAAGATTTTGTTGGGTTGATAGGTTTAAGAATTGAGTCTTTGATGCACTGAAAACAACAAGATTATTTTTACCCCAGTCAGAAGTACGAGCCAAGTCAGACATTAGGTGTGCCACAGCCTCATCCCTTGTTTGTTGAAGTAACTGCTGAGATGGACGTTGCGGGAACCGAATAGAAAGGTGAAGGGTGGAATCATCAGCATACTAGTGGATAGCGTTAGATGTACAGCTTAGAAGGTCATTGACGAATAAGTGGAAGAAAGTTGGTGATAGGACAGAGCCATGAGGAACACCACTGTTGATAGATCTAGGAGAAGAACGATGGCCGTCTACAACAGCGGCTATAGAACGACCAGAAACGAAGTTAGATATGAAGGCACAGATAGAAGGATAGAAACCGTAAGAAGGCAGATTTATGCCAGACTCGATCGAAAGCCATTGAGATGTCAAGTGCAGTGGCAAAGCTTTCACCAAAGTCCCGAAAGGAGGATGACCAGGAGTCTGAAAGGTAGGTGAGAAGATCGCCAGTGGAGCGTCCTTGACGGAACCCATACTGACGATCAGAAAGAAGGTTGTGATAGGAAAGATAATTTAAATTTTTCTATTAAGAATTGACTTAAAAACTTTTGAGATACAGGATGTTAAAGCAAATGGATGATAGTTAGAGGGTTGGGAATGGTCACCCTTCTTTGGGACTGGTTGAATGAGAGCAAACTTCCAGCAAGAAGGAAAGGTGCAAGTTGATAGACAAAGACGAAAGAGTTTGCCTAGGCAGGGTGTAAGCACAGAAGCACAGTTCTTGAGGACAACAGGAGGGACTCCATCAGGCCCATATGACTTGTTAGTATTGACGCCTGTGATGGCAGAAAATACATCTGCTGAAGAAATTTTAATGTCAGCCATAAGGAAGTCTGAGGGGGGAAGTGATGGAGGAACAGCACCGGAATCGTCTAAGGTGGAAATGGAGGAGAAAGTCTGAGCAAAGAGATCTTCTTTATCAGTAGAAGAAATTGCTACAGAACCATCAGATTAGAAAAGAAGTGGGAAAGATGATGAGGTAAAGCTGTTAGAAAGATTTTTGACAAGGTGCCAGAAGGAGCGGGAAGAATTCGAGTTGGAGAGTTGAGAGCATTTAGTACGAATGAAATTATTTTTAGCAGAACTAAGAACAGGCAGCACGATTCCGGGCAGAAACATAAAAAGATGTGATTCAGGGGTGGGTTGGCTCTGGTACCTTTTATAGGCCCTCTCCTTGTTGCGGACAGCATTAGAACAAGCATGGTTAATCCAAGGCTTTCTTGCACTAGTCAGAGGATATGAGAAGGGAACATATGCTTCCATGCCCGAGAGAATAACTCCGAAATGCGCTAGGCACACTCAGATGGCTCCCGGCGATGGAAGTAATAATCATTCCAAGGAAAATCAAAGACGTACTGTCCGAGGGCCTCCCCATCTGCAGCTCCAAAGTACCACAGTTGACGTTTCTTTGGAGGGTCCACAGGCCGTATCGGATTGGTAGGACAGGTTAAGGCAATAAGGTTGTGATCAGAGGAGCCCAACGGAGAGGAAAGATTAACAGCATAAGCAGAAGGATTATTTGTAAGGAGGAGGTCAAGTATGTTGCAGCTCTCTCCAAGGTGGTCAGGGGTACGGGTAGGGTGCTGTAGAAGCTGCTCTAGGTCATTAAGGATAGAAAAGATGTAGGCTTGTTCACCAGGTGGATCAGTGAAAGGAGAGGAGAGCCAAAGGTGGTGTTGGACATTGAAATCACCTAGAATGGAGACTTCTGAGAAAGGAGAAATGGACAGAATGTGTTCCATCGTAGAAGTAAGATAGTCAAAGAATTTTTGACAGTAGAATTATGGGATAAGTGAGCAGCGCAGATATATTTAGTCGGAGAATGACAGGAAAGCCGAAGCCAGAGTATAGAGAATTCAGAAGAATCAAGTTCAGGAACACGAGAGCAAGATAAGTCATTGAGTATACATACACAACAGCCAACTTTGGCTTTGAAATGAGTATAGAGAAAGTAGGAGGATACAGAAAAGGGTTTGCTGTCAGTTGCCTCAGACAGCTGAGTCTCAGACAGGAAAAGAAGGTGAGGTTTAGAGGAGGAGAGATGGTGCTCAACAGAGCGAAAGTTAGAGGAAAGGCCGCGAATGTTGCAGAAATGAAGAAGGAGTCAGACAATGGTTACAGGCAGCTCGAGTCGTCACCGGGAGAGGCGCGGATGGTGGGGACATTTATGGTTCCCCCCCCCTCTCTGGGGACTACGAGGCTATGTTTAAAAATGCCATAATTTGTTTCAGTTTTGGAAAAGGAAGTGTAACGTGTACTGTGCATGTAGTTTGGTGTTGGTAGTTAGAGAAACTTGTATTGAAGAGCATGCTGGCCTACTCTCCTTGTTACTGAGACACTGAAAAAGTTCAGCAAAGGGAGTTGGTCAGGAACTAGTCCCGAGGGCTGATGAAACGGGAGCTCCAGCTCTCCCTGTCATCAGCTTTCCATCCGCCTTATGAGAACTGTCCTGCTCGACTGGTGCTACAGTCTACCCGTCATAACATAACACCGCCTCATTCTAGACTTGGCTTTGTAATGAAAGAATAAATCCCTTCAACCTAAGAATGTTACTTTATTATAATCATGCTGTTGCCATGTAAAATTATTCAAGTTATCATGGATCTCCAGCACTAAAGGAGATATTTAATATCTCCTGTCTGACCGAAAACATTACCTCTAAAATGATAGCCTTGCCACCTCCAGTGGTGTAAAATCTAACTTACTCATCCCGTTGAAGTAAAAAAAAAAAAAAAAAAATCGGGACTTGTGCAAAATTTTCAGCATCACTCATTGATACCTCGAAAAAACAGGTCTCTCTTTGAGATATGAACGTGCTGTCTCTGTTACGCAACCAAACTACAGTGCTTATCATCTGTTAATACAGTATATTCACCGACATAAGCTTTCCAAGTCACAAAACAAGGTGGCTACATAAAGAAACTATTTCTGTCAGCAATGATAAAGTAAATATTATCCTAAAATAACGGAAAGATGTATAGTAAAAAAAAGAAAAAAAGTTTGCTGCGAATCCTAACACATTCCAGACTAGTTTTGTAGACTTTCTTTTATTCTAGCCTTAAGGTTACCTAATATTTCACCACTAGATTAGAGAAGGTTGATTTATGAATACGTTTATAGTGGTTTACACACATACATATTGACTGCCTTCCTCCCAGAACAATGAAACAAGAGGCGATGCTGTAAAGCAGCAATGTCGGATGTTTGTTTAGAACCAGCAGATCGTTGCCATGGTAACGTGATGTCATCGCTTCGGCTCTGTATTGAAGCTGAAAAGTCTTCTGCCTTGTGGCGTTAATCACGAGATCTAATTTAGACCAGCGCTGCCACACTACGGTAAAATTTGTGGCGGCCATTGCTGATCTTTAATTTGAAGAATTCGAAGGTCTTAACCACCAAGGTGAGAAGTGGCAGAAATGAACAGACGACTGCGGGAAAGTAAGCGAAAAGGTAGAAAAAAGAATTTTCCTTAACACGTAAAGTAACTTGACTGCGGAACAGAAACCGGAACTCAAAGGCACATAATATACTGGTATTTCACTTTGTGAACTCTGTGTAGGGTATTAAACGAATATACACCCCTCAAAGTCTATTCCACTTTTAACAGTAGACTTTGTAGAGTCGGGCAAAGAAGTGACGGTCAGTGATAATGAATGTAATGTTACTCCTCTTATATCTTTGCAAGAAGACACCTGTTATGTAAAATTGTAATAGAAAACAATAAGTACATGGCAAAGTACTTATGCATTTCAAAATTGTAGGAAACTGTTTGTTACGATAATAAATAATCCTAAACGGAACTAATTGAAATTTCAGAACTATCGCTCAAGGTCAGTCAAGAATAAGTTGCGAGTTTAATTCGAGTGTCGTAGTAAGCATTTTTTTTTTTTTTTTAATGGCGCAAAACTGAAAAGAAAAGGCTTTCAGTAAACAATGAAAATCTATCATTATTATTTACAAGATATTTACCGTTAGACTACTAGCGAATAGTTGAAAGTCATTTATTTCCGTTTTTGTTGTCTCTATGGACGACGACAGAAAGCGGGAATGCGGCGTAACTTAGTAGTCTATTTTAAATGGCTCGATCAACAAGCACGAATGAAAACTTTTACTTCAATGCATTCGGCCATTTTTTCACTAAGAAAAATCTGTGGAAGACTAAGTATAAGCCTGAGAACTATCAGTGAATGAAATATAAAAGAACCTCGCAAATTTGCCGAGAGTCGGAGCTCCATGGAGAATGCAAACTTGTATCTCAGTCTATAGTATCCTCGGTGCCTGAACGACTGCCAAGAGTAATAAAATGCAATAAACATATCAATGAGTTCAAAATTTCCGAATCAGCATTTTCAGTTAGACAGGAGACAGCGGTTTATTTAAAAAGAAAGATATTCCATATTTAAAACATCGAACAAGTATGTGCTTTTGCTAAAGTGACCACTGATTTACTGGAGCTATAAGCGGGACATTGTCACGTATATATATATATATATATATATATATATATATATATATATATATATATATATATATTACTCTGAGGCTGCTAATCAAACACTAACGTCTTAGACAAACTCCGAACATACCGTATGGTTCGGTGAATAGCCGATCAGAGATGTCATTGAGTATAACAGATTCCATTTTAATAATTCGGAATTTCATTTGGTTTGGATTATGCATAATTTTACTAATTCATCATAGTTTCATAAAATAAGGTCATCTTATATCTAATGTAATAATTTTCTGAAAGCGGGACACGGAAGATAATTTGCTAAAAAAAAAAAAAAAAAAAAAAAAAAACGGGACGTTTTAGTCGCAAATAAATAAGCGTGCAGACGTAAAAAAAGCGGGACTGTCCCGTCTAAAAGCGGGACTCTGGTCACCTTAGCTTTTGCACTGCACGAGTGTAAGCCCATGTTTTAGTCCTCTTTATTGCTTAGTGTCAGAGAAAATGGTATAATTTGCCATATCTAGTAATTTTACATCAATAGCGAATACAGCGCATAATTACATTTATTATATGCTAAGAGGAGGCAAGGAGTAAGAGGCAGAAAAGGTCTTGCTGAAGCTTCGGGTAGGGTATCCTTACTAAGAATAGTTTAATTTTTGCGGCATCCTTATTGTTCCTATATCATCACCATAGCATTTGAAAAGCAAGTAGCGTATTGCATTCACTAGAATTTTCCTAGGTTGGCCTTCGAAAGTAGATCATCAGTTATTGAAATCCTGGGACATAAACATGAGCACAGGGATATTCTGTGCACCATGCGTGGAGTCCGGAGTAATACAGTACACATTCAAATCGTGAAAATTATATGTTACAGGCATTGAGCTGTATAGTATGTAGAGGCTTTCTCATGGGTAGCGCCACGTAGTTTGGAGTAAGCGCCGCCAGGGGCCCAGGACGGCGTTGATGTTATTTATCTACACCACCGAAGGCCACGTCTTTTGAAATCAGCCGATGAATTCGGAAAACGTAGTGCCATGGCCCACTGCTTAGCTTATGTAAGCAACAGCGAAACAGAAACAGCAAGCTAAGAACAGTGATCCAATTGCATTACCATTGTGGAGGCGACGAGTGCAGGTGTTTCAATGTGACGGCCAAAGGTACATGCTGGCTGCGGAAATAGTCTTTCCATTATAGAGCTCAATGGTTACAGGTTAGCTTCTAGTATATCATTGCCTCATGTTATTCATTTATTACAGTGGCGTATATAGGTCCATGGAAAAGGGGGGGGGGGTCCGCAGGGGTGAATCCAGGAGTTTTTTTAAGGGGAGGGGGCGAGCGATCAAGCCTCTACAGCTGGGAGATCTGGGGGGGGGGGGACGCTGTAAGCTCCCCAGGAAATTTTTTGAATATCAAGGATTTTTAGGGGCATTTTGAGGCCTCAGGAGGGATATATTGCACTAATTTGATATACAGTGGCAAAACAATATAAAGAAGCTTATGTATCTTGGCTAAAACAAAAATGAGCTATTTGAAAAATATTTAATTAGGGAATTCTACAGTACCCAGCATGTATAAAAAAAAAAAAAAAAAAATGCTAGAACGTAATATACAATTATTGATTCCTTCATTCTGGAAGGTGCAATGTTCCTTTTTATGTGAATCATTTAAAAAGTTAAAACTAGCATTAATGACTTAGAGAGAGAAAAAAGAGAGGGTACTGCATATGAAACAATAAGCACATTAAACTAACACTCGCATTAATGAAGTTGAGAGAGAGAGAGAGAGAGAGAGAGAGAGAGAGAGAGAGAGAGAGAGAGATTACTTACTAGAGTAGTGTGAGTTGATCATTTGAAATCAAGCAGCCTGTTTTTACGGCTGAATTCATTAATACCTTCATCATAGTTCAACTCAATATCCTTATGTATAAAAAGTAAGGCTAATCCATTCAGTCTTTGCTCCGACATGGTGGAGAGCAGGTATGAATTCAGATACTTTAAGCAGCTGAATGACCGTTCACTTGTAGCAGTTGTCACCGGAAGTGTTGCAAAGATATGCAACAGTGTTTCAGTGTTAGGATAAGTGCCAAATTCTTTGCAGACATTCAGAGATGCAACAACAGATTTTGGTCTATCTTTCTCCTCCCGATTCTTTCATTTGTTTTGCCATCTGTAGCATAACTCCTCTATGCTACCTTTAAGGAACTTATTGTATATTGCAGCTGCTTCATGTACATCTGGGAATGCTTACTTACACAAAGGGAAAGAAAGAGATAGCATAGCTTCTGCCATGAAGAATGCTTTGAAGTGAAGCGCTCATTCAGCAGCCGTAATACTGTATCAATATAAGGCAAAAAAACAGCTCGTTTGTGGTAGGAGTATGCTTCTGCATCACCAGATTCAGTGGGGGATTAGACCGGTACTGTTGTCGGCCTACACTCCTTGGGGCTTGAATCTCTCTTCCACACTTTTGTTAACAGCCTCAAACAATCTTTTGAATGTATCATCATTCCTGTACATTTGCAACACATCTATACAGTCTTTCACACTGTCAAGAGCTTGCACTAGATCCATTTCAATACCTGTGTCATTTTACACGTAGGTACAGTTACACTACAACTGTCACACCTACTCCGTGTATTACATACACCATGCTACACAACAATTAGTTGTCAGTGTAAATGTAGCGACTTTTCACTCAGTTTGACCTGAGTACAGGATTTTCACCGTCGTCACAGAGTTTTCCCTCAAGCTTGCTTCTATTAACGTAAATACGAGGTTTTTTCGCTCACTGGCGACTGCAACTTTCTCCTGTAGCAGGATAGCACACACACACCACAGTGTGAATCTTGTGTGACTGAGTTAGGATGTGTACATACTGTATAAATATATTCCACAAATTTTTTCCCATTAGGAAAAAATTTAATTTTGTAAGGGTGTAATGTCACGAATCAAATTTGCGACATTTCCCTTTTGTGAAAAACACGAACTATTAGTGGAAAACTCACTGTGTATTGCTCAGTTAACCGTTTCTCTCTCCACTTCGGTGGTATACTTTTCAAAACATTCGTCACTGTTTCAAAAGTGACCGATTTAATGCACGTCACTAAGTGCCCTACTGAGCGATACTATTGTTTCTTTATTGTTCGCCCCTGCTTGCCTCGACCGTTAGAAAAATGTGGCCTAGTGCTCCGCTTTTGTTTCCCACGACTTAGTCAGCCCAGTGTTTGCTCTGACGGAGAGAGGTTCTGTGCTCCAGAAGTGCGAGAGAAGAGGTCGCTAGCACCCAGACTCCACTGAGTATAGTTTTCTCCAAGCTCCCACCCCCTGGGTGATACACAGCATTCATCGACCAGTATTTCCTTTTTGTATTTTCCTAGGTTTAAGAGTTTAATTAAGGTGTTTTTTTTTTTTTCTAGGCATAAGAATTTAGCTCGTGTGTGAGTGAGTGAGTGCGATCTCATTAATTTGATTTTGAATTGTAACGTTAAATTTATTTTGTAATCAATAAATTTAACAGTTCTTTTTCTTGAGCTTAATGTAAAGTAAACTCTTGTTTCATTTCTCCACAGTTAAGCTTATTTTCCATATAGCTCCTAGCTTGCATAAACGTTTTGCTATTCATAACTGGTACTTAGGCCAGCCTTGTATTAAACTTAAAATCCGTTGTGCCTCCTAGGAGTTAAGCACCAGCAAGAACCTGATACTATTATTAGTATTAGTTATTTATTGTCAGGGGTGAAGTAACTTTCTCCAGAGGCTAACAGTAACAGCAATCGAGTAATTAGTCTCTGCTATGTACTGTTGAGAAAGTTTATAAATTCTCGTTCTTAGAGAATCGTGCGAAGAAGTCAGCGTAAAGTAATCGTTGCTTGATTTAGTTAGACGATCATTGTCCCTGCTCTTCAATATTATTGAATATTATTATCAATTAAATAATATTTAGCATTTATTTTAAAAAACACCGAGATATTTTAAAAACCCCGTGTCAGTTGTTTCCCTGCAAACGTCAACCTTCAGTTGTTCAAGTCCAACTGTTACTGATATTTTATGAATGGAGGACACCAGTAATCTGCTGTATGGATTTTTTTTTTTTTTCACTCATTTGTTTCCCCTGCCTCTGTTCCATTATTTAAAAAAAATAAAAAATAAATAAACCATCTCCACTCTACTCCACATGACTGTTATTCGGCTTAGGGTATACTTCTCGCACTGAAGGGATTAATGAACGTTGCATCTAACTCCTCTAGTTCACAGTCTCGCCTAAGCGGAATAGCATCGTCTGGAGAGAGCAAGAATAATTATGAAACAATAATGGCAAAGAATGGGTTAATTATCTTTCAAGTTTCAGTTAATACCAGTGGTGTATACGGGGGGGAGGGGCACTCAGCCATGCCTTCCCCCCTTTTGTCCCAGTAGGCCTTCATATCTGCGGTCCTAAATACGTATATAAAACAGACCGCTATCACAAAAACTGCAAGGTATTGAAATGGATCTAGTGCAAGCTCTTGACAGTGTGAAAGACTGTATAGATGTGTTGCAAATGTACAGGAATGATGATACATTCAAAAGATTGTTTGAGGCTGTTAACAAAAGTGTGGAAGAGAGATTCAAGCCCCAAGGAGTGTAGGCCGACAACAGTACCGGTCTAATCCCCCACTGAATCTGGTGATGCAGAAGCATACTCCTACCACAAACGAGCTGTTTTTTTGCCTTATATTGATACAGTATTACGGCTGCTGAATGAGCGCTTCACATCAAAGCATTCTTCATGGCAGAAGCTATGCTATCTCTTTCTTTCCCTTTGTGTATGTAAGCATTCCCAGATGTACATGAAGCAGCTGCAATATACAATAAGTTCCTTAAAGGTAGCATAGAGGAGTCATGCTACAGATGGCAAAACAAATGAAAGAATCGGGAGGAGAAAGATAGACCAAAATCTGTTGTTGCATCTCTGAATGTCTGCAAAGAATTTGGCACTTATCCTAACACTGAAACACTGTTGCACATCTTTGCAACACTTCCGGTGACAACTGCTACAAGTGAACGGTCATTCAGCTGCTTAAAGTATCTGAATTCATACCTGCTCTCCACCATGTCGGAGCAAAGACTGAATGGATTAGCCTTACTTTTTGTACATAAGGATATTGAGTTGAACTATGATGAAGGTATTAATGAATTCAGCCGTAAAAACAGGCTGCTTGATTTCAAATGATCAACTCACACTACTCTAGTAAGTAATCTCTCTCTCTCTCTCTCTCTCTCTCTCTCTCTCTCTCTCTCTCTCTCAACTTCATTAATGCGAGTGTTAGTTTAATGTGCTTATTGTTTCATATGCAGTACCCTCTCTTTTTTCTCTAAGTCATTAATGCTAGTTTTAACTTTTTAAATGATTCACATAAAAAGGAACATTGCACCTTCCAGAATGAAGGAATCAATAATTGTATATTACGTTCTAGCAGTTTTTTTTATTTTTATTTTTTTATACATGCTGGGTACTGTAGAATTCCCTAATTAAATATTTTTCAAATAGCTCATTTTTGTTTTAGCCAAGATACATAAGCTTCTTTATATTGTTTTGCCACTGAATATCAAATTAGTGCAATATATCCCTCCTGAGGCCTCAAAATGCCCCTAAAAATCCTTGATTTTTAAAAAATTTCCTGGGGAGCTTACAGCGTCCCCCCCCCCCAGATCTCCCAGCTGTAGAGGCTTGATCGCTCGCCCCCTCCCCTTAAAAAAACTCCTGGATTCACCCCTGCGGACCCCCCCCCCCTTTTCCATGGACCTATATACGCCACTGTAATAAATGAATAACATGAGGCAATGATATACTAGAAGCTAACCTGTAACCATTGAGCTCTATAATGGAAAGACTATTTCCGCAGCCAGCATGTACCTTTGGCCGTCACATTGAAACACCTGCACTCGTCGCCTCCACAATGGTAATGCAATTGGATCACTGTTCTTAGCTTGCTGTTTCTGTTTCGCTGTTGCTTACATAAGCTAAGCAGTGGGCCATGGCACTACGTTTTCCGAATTCATCGGCTGATTTCAAAAGACGTGGCCTTCGGTGGTGTAGATAAATAACATCAACGCCGTCCTGGGCCCCTGGCGGCGCTTACTCCAAACTACGTGGCGCTACCCATGAGAAAGCCTCTACATACTATACAGCTCAATGCCTGTAACATATAATTTTCACGATTTGAATGTGTACTGTATTACTCCGGACTCCACGCATGGTGCACAGAATATCCCTGTGCTCATGTTTATGTCCCAGGATTTCAATAACTGATGATCTACTTTCGAAGGCCAACCTAGGAAAATTCTAGTGAATGCAATACGCTACTTGCTTTTCAAATGCTATGGTGATGATATAGGAACAATAAGGATGCCGCAAAAATTAAACTATTCTTAGTAAGGATACCCTACCCGAAGCTTCAGCAAGACCTTTTCTGCCTCTTACTCCTTGCCTCCTCTTAGCATATAATAAATGTAATTATGCGCTGTATTCGCTATTGATGTAAAATTACTAGATATGGCAAATTATACCATTTTCTCTGACACTAAGCAATAAAGAGGACTAAAACATGGGCTTACACTCGTGCAGTGCAAAAGCTAAGGTGACCAGAGTCCCGCTTTTAGACGGGACAGTCCCGCTTTTTTGACGTCTGTCACGCTTATTTATTTGCGACTAAAACATCCCGTTTTTTTTTTTTTTTTTTTTTTAGCAAATTATCTTCCGTGTCCCGCTTTCAGAAAATTATTACATTAGATATAAGATGACCTTATTTTATGAAACTATGATGAATTAGTAAAATTATGCATAATCCAAACCAAATGAAATTCCGAATTATTAAAATGGAATCTGTTATACTCACTGACATCTCTGATCGGCTATTCACCGAACCATACGGTATGTTCGGAGTTTGTCTAAGACGTTAGTGTTTGATTAGCAGCCTCAGAGTAATATATATATATATATATATACGTGACAATGTCCCGCTTATAGCTCCAGTAAATCAGTGGTCACTTTAGCAAAAGCACATACTTGTTCGATGTTTTAAATATGGAATATCTTTCTTTTTAAATAAACCGCTGTCTCCTATCTAACTGAAAATGCTGATTCGGAAATTTTGAACTCATTGATATGTTTATTGCATTTTATTACTCTTGGCAGTCGTTCAGGCACCGAGGATACTATAGACTGAGATACAAGTGTGCATTCTCCATGGAGCTCCGACTCTCGGCAAATTTGCGAGGTTCTTTTATATTTCATTCACTGATAGTTCTCAGGCTTATACTTAGTCTTCCACAGATTTTTCTTAGTGAAAAAATGGCCGAATGCATTGAAGTAAAAGTTTTCATTCGTGCTTGTTGATCGAGCCATTTAAAATAGCCTACTAAGTTACGCCGCATTCCCGCTTTCTGTCGTCGTCCATAGAGACAACAAAAACGGAAATAAATGACTTTCAACTATTCGCTAGTAGTCTAACGGTAAATATCTTGTAAATAATAATGATAGATTTTCATTGTTTACTGAAAGCCTTTTCTTTTCAGTTTTACGCCATTAAAAAAAAAAAAATGCTTACTACGACACTCGAATTAAACTCGCAACTTATTCCTGACTGACCTTGAGCGATAGTTCTGAAATTTCAATTAGTTCCGTTTAGGATTATTTATTATCGTAACAAATAGTTTCCTACAATTTTGAAATGCATAAGTACTTTGCCATGTACTTATTGTTTTCTATTACAATTTTACATAACAGGTGTCTTCTTGCAAAGATATAAGAGGAGTAACATTACATTCATTATCACTGACCGTCACTTCTTTGCCCGACTCTACAAAGTCTACTGTTAAAAGTGGAATAGACTTTGAGGGGTGTATATTCGTTTAATACCCTACACAGAGTTCACAAAGTGAAATACCAGTATATTATGTGCCTTTGAGTTCCGGTTTCTGTTCCGCAGTCAAGTTACTTTACGTGTTAAGGAAAATTCTTTTTTCTACCTTTTCGCTTACTTTCCCGCAGTCGTCTGTTCATTTCTGCCACTTCTCACCTTGGTGGTTAAGACCTTCGAATTCTTCAAATTAAAGATCAGCAATGGCCGCCACAAATTTTACCGTAGTGTGGCAGCGCTGGTCTAAATTAGATCTCGTGATTAACGCCACAAGGCAGAAGACTTTTCAGCTTCAATACAGAGCCGAAGCGATGACATCACGTTACCATGGCAACGATCTGCTGGTTCTAAACAAACATCCGACATTGCTGCTTTACAGCATCGCCTCTTGTTTCATTGTTCTGGGAGGAAGGCAGTCAATATGTATGTGTGTAAACCACTATAAACGTATTCATAAATCAACCTTCTCTAATCTAGTGGTGAAATATTAGGTAACCTTAAGGCTAGAATAAAAGAAAGTCTACAAAACTAGTCTGGAATGTGTTAGGATTCGCAGCAAACTTTTTTTCTTTTTTTTACTATACATCTTTCCGTTATTTTAGGATAATATTTACTTTATCATTGCTGACAGAAATAGTTTCTTTATGTAGCCACCTTGTTTTGTGACTTGGAAAGCTTATGTCGGTGAATATACTGTATTAACAGATGATAAGCACTGTAGTTTGGTTGCGTAACAGAGACAGCACGTTCATATCTCAAAGAGAGACCTGTTTTTTCGAGGTATCAATGAGTGATGCTGAAAATTTTGCACAAGTCCCGATTTTTTTTTTTTTTTTTTTACTTCAACGGGATGAGTAAGTTAGATTTTACACCACTGGAGGTGGCAAGGCTATCATTTTAGAGGTAATGTTTTCGGTCAGACAGGAGATATTAAATATCTCCTTTAGTGCTGGAGATCCATGATAACTTGAATAATTTTACATGGCAACAGCATGATTATAATAAAGTAACATTCTTAGGTTGAAGGGATTTATTCTTTCATTACAAAGCCAAGTCTAGAATGAGGCGGTGTTATGTTATGACGAGTAGACTGTAGCACCAGTCGAGCAGGACAGTACTCATAAGGCGGATGGAAAGCTGATGACAGGGAGAGCTGGAGCTCCCGTTTCATCAGCCCTCGGGACTAGTTCCTGACCAACTCCCTTTGCTGAACTTTTTCAGTGTCTCAGTAACAAGGAGAGTAGGCCAGCATGCTCTTCAATACAAGTTTCTCTAACTACCAACACCAAACTACATGCACAGTACACGTTACACTTCCTTTTCCAAAACTGAAACAAATTATGGCATTTTTAAACATAGCCTCGTAGTCCCCAGAGAGGGGGGGGGGAACCATAAATGTCCCCACCATCCGTGCCTCTCCCGGTGACGACTCGAGCTGCCTGTAACCATTGTCTGACTCCTTCTTCATTTCTGCAACATTCGCGGCCTTTCCTCTAACTTTCGCTCTGTTGAGCACCATCTCTCCTCCTCTAAACCTCACCTTCTTTTCCTGTCTGAGACTCAGCTGTCTGAGGCAACTGACAGCAAACCCTTTTCTGTATCCTCCTACTTTCTCTATACTCATTTCAAAGCCAAAGTTGGCTGTTGTGTATGTATACTCAATGACTTATCTTGCTCTCATGTTCCTGAACTTGATTCTTCTGAATTCTCTATACTCTGGCTTCGGCTTTCCTGTCATTCTCCGACTAAATATATCTGCGCTGCTCACTTATCCCATAATTCTACTGTCAAAAATTCTTTGACTATCTTACTTCTACGATGGAACACATTCTGTCCATTTCTCCTTTCTCAGAAGTCTCCATTCTAGGTGATTTCAATGTCCAACACCACCTTTGGCTCTCCTCTCCTTTCACTGATCCACCTGGTGAACAAGCCTACATCTTTTCTATCCTTAATGACCTAGAGCAGCTTCTACAGCACCCTACCCGTACCCCTGACCACCTTGGAGAGAGCTGCAACATACTTGACCTCCTCCTTACAAATAATCCTTCTGCTTATGCTGTTAATCTTTCCTCTCCGTTGGGCTCCTCTGATCACAACCTTATTGCCTTAACCTGTCCTACCAATCCGATACGGCCTGTGGACCCTCCAAAGAAACGTCAACTGTGGTACTTTGGAGCTGCAGATGGGGAGGCCCTCAGACAGTACGTCTTTGATTTTCCTTGGAATGATTATTACTTCCATCGCCGGGAGCCATCTGAGTGTGCCTAGCGCATTTCGGAGTTATTCTCTCGGGCATGGAAGCATATGTTCCCTTCTCATATCCTCTGACTAGTGCAAGAAAGCCTTGGATTATAACCATGCTTGTTCTAATGCTGTCCGCAACAAGGAGAGGGCCTATAAAAGGTACCAGAGCCAACCCACCCCTGAATCACATCTTTTTATGTTTCTGCCTGGAATCGTGCTGCCTGTTCTTAGTTCTGCTAAAAATAATTTCATTCGTACTAAATGCTCTCAACTCTCCAACTCGAATTCTTCCCGCTCCTTCTGGCACCTTGTCAAAAATCTTTCTAACAGCTTTACCTCATCATCTTTCCCACTTCTTTTCTAATCTGATGGTTCTGTAGCAATTTCTTCTACTGATAAAGAAGATCTCTTTGCTCAGACTTTCTCCTCCATTTCCACCTTAGACGATTCCGGTGTTGTTCCTCCATCACTTCCCCCCTCAGACTTCCTTATGGCTGACATTAAAATTTCTTCAGCAGATGTATTTTCTGCCATCACAGGCGTCAATACTAACAAGTCATATGGGCCTGATGGAGTCCCTCCTGTTGTCCTCAAGAACTGTGCTTCTGTGCTTACACCCTGCCTAGGCAAACTCTTTCGTCTTTGTCTATCAACTTGCACCTTTCCTTCTTGCTGGAAGTTTGCTCTCATTCAACCAGTCCCAAAGAAGGGTGACCATTCCCAACCCTCTAACTATCGTCCATTTGCTTTAACATCCTGTATCTCAAAAGTTTTTAAGTCAATTCTTAATAGAAAAATTTAAATTATCTTTCCTATCACAACCTTCTTTCTGATCGTCAGTATGGGTTCCGTGAGGGACGCTCCACTGGCGATCTTCTCACCTACCTTTCAGACTCCTGGTCATCCTCCTTTCGGGACTTTGGTGAAAGCTTTGCCACTGCACTTGACATCTCAATGGCTTTCGATCGAGTCTGGCATAAATCTGCCTTCTTACGGTTTCTATCCTTCTATCTGTGCCTTCATATCTAACTTCGTTTCTGGTCGTTCTATAGCCGCTGTTGTAGACGGCCATCGTTCTTCTCCTTGATCTATCAACAGTGGTGTTCCTCATGGCTCTGTCCTATCACCAACTTTCTTCCACTTATTCGTCAATGACCTTCTAAGCTGTACATCTAACGCTATCCACTAGTATGCTGATGATTCCACCCTTCACCTTTCTATTCGGTTCCCGCAACGTCCATCTCAGCAGTTACTTCAACAAACAAGGGATGAGGCTGTGGCACACCTAATGTCTGACTTGGCTCGTACTTCTGACTGGGGTAAAAATAATCTTGTTGTTTTCAGTGCATCAAAGACTCAATTCTTAAACCTATCAACCCAACAAAATCTTTCGCGGGAGTACCCACTAATGTTAAATAATATTCAGCTTAATCCTTCATCATCCTTGAACATGATTCTGGTTTCATTCACTAGGGATTTATTTTCAAAAGATCATATTACATCTCTTGTATAATCGGCTTCCATGAGATTGGGTGTGCTAAGCCGACTCCGTCCCTTCTTTACCCCTGCACAGTTGTTGACTTTATACATGGGTTTTATCTGCCCCTGTGTAGAGTACAACTCTCATGTGGGGGGAGGCTCCCCACATACAGCTCTTCTCAATAGCGTGGAGTCAAAGCCTTTTCGTCTCATTAAATCCCCTCCTCTTACTGACTTCCTTCAACCTCTGTCTCTTAGTCACACTGTTGCATCTTTATCTCTTTTGTATCGCTACTTCAACGGTCACTGCTCCTCTGAACTGTCTGCTTGCATCCCTCCACCTATACGACGGGCGCGTAGCACCCGTCTAGCAGCAAACTCTCATCCCTTTTCCGTCCAGCTCTCTAATGGAAGAGTTAACCATTACTCCCGGTCCTTCATTTATGCAACAGGTCAACTTTGGAACTGTCTCCCTCTGTCTGTAATTCCTGCTAGCTATGATCTCCGATCTTTCAAACGCAGTGTGTCCCGGCATCTCGAAATGATCGGATCTTGAATTTGGCTTTTTCTTGTATTTCGTATTTCTCTTGGAAGGAACAGTATTGCGGGCTCATGGCCTTTGGTTCCTTCTTCCTAGCTTGGAAAAAAAAAAAAAAAAAACTTTGGCCGAAGACTCAGACCCCAAGTTCTTGAGTTGCCCTCAGTAAAGACAACACTATAGTGTGATTTGTATATATCAAATTTTAATGAATGGAAAACACAAGGTTCCGTTTTCTTTTGTATTGTAACATTATGACGTGTGGCAATGGTATAATTAGCTTGTTAATGTATGTATGTATGTTGCTAAAAGGGCATTTAAGAAGAGTTAGCCCTCTGGCCCCAGGTACTCCTAGTCGCACCTAACTAGTCCAGTAACGCTTGGTGTTCTTTTCACGGGAAAGTGAGTTATGGGAGCCTGAGATATAAAAAGAAGCTGGACATCAGTGACCTAAGCTGACATCAACTAAACCTGCAACCGGCAGTTGCAGTGTTGTCTGGAAAACGTCATCGTAGGGAAGGCCTAAGCATGGGGCGTGACTTCCTGATAATGACGTTGTGTGTCTGAGGAAATGTAAATATAATAATGTTGGATATTTGATTACATATGGGGCAATTCATATTTTGGCCACAGTGATGCACCAACACATTTAAAATCATGAAAATACTGATGGATGGACCAATTTATATTCTGTACTAATACCCACCCATATGGAGAATCACAAGTTCACGAGATGTAAGCAGTCAGTGTTATTTATAGTAACAGCTTCGACTTTTTATTTCTCGCGAGTTTGTTGATGTCAGCTTCGGATGTGCGTAATTATGCTTCCCAGTTTTACCGATTCTATCCATAGTTCAGACATTTATTTCTTCAAATTGCAGTAGTCCTCCATCACATCAGACAGTCTCTCATGTCACCGCCTTGGTACTAACAACCACTCTCTATACTGAATATTTCTTTGGCTGCCTCATTCAGAACTAATGTGGTATGTTTTTATTACATCAAAGCCAACAATGACTGTCTCGTATTGAACAATTTATACCTCAGCTGGCCAGTTACAAACAGTACCTTCCACATAATGAACATGAGCTTTTTTACTGTTTCTGAAGTCATTCACGAAAACGTTTTCTGTTGCAGTCATCAATTTACTCTCCTCAAATCCTGTACTCTGTGATGCAGTTTCTCATGTATTGTACACAGGAGGGTCCTGCCGACTATGTACAATGGAGGACAGTACTATCGCTCCTTTTTATTATTATTATTATTATTTTTTAGTACGGATGGAGTCTTTAAATATAGTGACAGTAGTCAACATATATGTATGATCGAATATAAACTGCCAAACACTTAATCGGAATACCGCTATCATTAATCTCAATAACAGAAAAAAATGTCGCCAAAATGCTTCAGTGCAATAAGGGCGGCACTGTGGACAAGTAATTAAACCCACAGGCTCCTGTGAAGGTCTCTTGGGAAGGATGACGAAATAATAAGACGGTTCACGCGCCGCTAATGGAAACCTCGGCCCTGCTGGTAAAAACTTTAACTGTGTGTGTGTGTGTGTGTGTGTGTGTGTGTGTGTGTGTTTGAGGGGAGCTTGCGAGGACGTGAGGTCCGTGTGTGGGTGGCGACAGGGGAAGGAGACGGAGTACAGTGGAAGTGTAGACAGCGTTTTGTGTGTGTTTGTTTTAGCTGCTTTGCTAAGATGACGTCTTGTTTACTACTGAGTGTGTGTGTGTGTGTGTGTGTGTGTGTGTGTGTGTGTGTGTGGTGTGCTCAGAGAGACAGAGGTGAGGAAGGGGGAGATGGCAGTCGCGTGTGTGGTGTTCAGAGAGAGAGAGAGAGAGAGAGAGAGTTACATAATTACACACACCTCACAAATCATACGGTCCCTACAAGACGGCCCGGCATAAACTCTAATACAGTACGCAGGTTTCAGGAATAAGAGAAAAGGATAGCACAGCGTTTGACTCTCTTGACTCTCTCCCGCACCCTCCAGGCCCTCCGGCTTTTTCATACAGGATAACAGTGAGACTAGAACTTTGCAGGGTTTGAAAAGCATGAAGGACACTTCATAGGATCAGCAGAAGCAGAATATAATGGAAATGGAATGGCTGAGCATGTGGCCACATATTAATACAAACCTTTACCTATTGTATGTATTCTTGATTATTATTTTCATTTCTAAAGATAGGAAGAAATTTGAACAGAGTACTTTATTGCTAAGTATATATGCAAACATCTGGACACCCGTGTATGTGCACATGTGCGCATGTCACATATGTGTGTCAGCGCTTGAGCACATACAATATGTATACATATCCATATACACCTATATAACTGTTCTTGTGTCATGTGCCGAGAGAACAGGCAAAGTTAAGAATATGAGAGAGAGAGAGAGAGAGAGAGAGAGAGATGGCAGGCACATGGGAGTGTTCAGAGAGAGAGAGAGAGAGAGATGGCAGGCACATGGGAGTGTTCAGAGAGAGAGAGAGAGAGATGGCAGGCACATGGGAGTGTTCAGACAGAGAGAGAGAGAGAGAGAGAGAGAGAGAGAGAGAGAGAGAGGCGGGGGAGATGGCAGGAATATGGGTGTGCTTCCAGAGAGAGAGAGAGAGAGAGAGAGTGGGGCGGGGTAGATGGCAGGCGCACTGGTGTGCTCAGAGAGACAGAGGTGAGGAAGGGGGAGATGGCAGTCGCGTGGGTGTGTTCAGAAGGAGAGAGAGGTGGGGAGGGGGAGATAGCAGACGCGTGGGTGTGTTTTGAGAGAGAGAGAGAGAGAGAGAGAGAGAGAGAGAGAGAGAGATGGCAATCGTGTGGGTGTTTTCAAAAGAATTTTACAATAATGAATGTCAAAACTTTGATCAACAGTGTCATCACAAATCCAATTTAGACTAAAATTATTGCATTCTGAATAGGCGTGATATTCCTTTGAATTTTATACCTGTACTGAAACTGAACAACGAGAAATTGAAGTGACTTTTTTTTTTTTTTTTTTTTTTTTAATGTGTCCGACTCAGGGCATAGGCTCCACAGCCTGCTCTCAAGGCCCAGTAGTCCTCCTACATACCATACTCCTCTCTACATGACTGTCTCTTATAAGCAAAATTTTTGTGGACTGGACTACTAATTCTCAGTATTCGCCAGAAAGTGACAGTAAAACCGAGAAGAGTACAGTTTTTCCTCATTTAAAACACACTCTTTTCCTTTTTCACTTTTTCTTAGCCAGTGACTCAGACAAGGTGAGTAATATCGTCTTTCCAGTTCCATACATTCCTTAAAAATGTACTTTGACTTTATTCGGGGTTATGGTCACGTTGGGATGGGGGTTACTACACATATTTTATTAGCACAAAACAGGGTTATATTTGTTATAGATATGGCAGGTATTCACATGTACATTGATCCGTCACTGAACTATTCCGTGTTCAACTGGGGTAAGCACTTGAAATATTAAACCACCTGAACCCAGGCATGAAGCACAGCCAATATATACAGTATCCTGTAGCTCATGAGAGAAAGAATGAGGGTCAATGTGTTTGGCATGTGGAAATGATCTGAATGTGTGCTTGTGGATGAAGCTTTCCTGTCAGGGCATAAAACAGTGAATGAATGAATAATTGGCTTCTGCGTATTCTTCACTAGTACGCCACCTCCGGAAAACAAGAAAAACCTAGGTAGCTTATTTTCACTGAGATCCCATTGTTGCATAATTGCTTCCAAACATCGTTATACAGAGTAATCTTTGCCCAGCGATTTTGCTGATTGACTATGCAACAGGCTGTCTGACGGATGACTTGAGATGATTCAGGACAGAAAGTGAGTTCCTCCAGATGTTCTGGCTGCTGGCTCGCTGCTGAAATATTTACTGTGGTAAGATGATGCACTTTCCTGACCAGACTGGTTGTGGCAGTTAGGTAGTCCAGTATTCTGTTTTAAGATGAATGAGTCGTCCAGTATTCTGTTTTAAGATGAATGAGGACAAGAGACGATTTGCTATAAAGAAAGTCTGTTGGCTGCTGCAGGCAGGTTTACTGTGTACTAGTTTGAAACCTGTCCTCTCCCCGGGAGTCTTGAAGAGGCTCAAATGAACCGTCATAACTACCGTTTCAACGATTTTCTTCAGCTTAGGAAAATATTTAAAATATTCCACACTGGACGGGTTATGGGCTCTTCAGTACGGTACTGGAGACCATTTTAAAGCTGGATTAATTCATTTAGGGGGAAACGAGAATGAAATACACACAAAAACCCAACAAACTTTCTTCTACTATTCCAGTGCATCTATCTCAGAACACATCCGTCACCTTCCTCCCTACTTCATCTTATCAGAGAGAATCCTCTGTCAGCTGAAATATTTACCAAGGTTCTCTCAGTTTAGGGATCATACCCAGCAGAGGAACGTAAGAAGAATAAAAACTGCAATACTGGGCTATCCTTTGCCCACACTGTACGTCCTATGACCGAAGGGAATAAGTAAATATTGCATCCCTTAAATATACATTTCGTCACAGCCATGTTTGATAATTACCAGATATAATTCGATAGTTAATATGAAAGCTGACTTATTTTGGCCAAGACACACACACACACACACACACACACACACACACACACACACACACACACACGAGACGAACTTCCTTTGGGAATTAGATCCTGAGGCATGTATTTGTATTAGAAACAGAATTATGACTCATTATCACTCTCTCTCTCTCTCTCTCTCTCTCTCTCTCTCTCTCTCTCTCTCTCTCTCACACACACACACACACACACACACACACACACACACACACACACACACACACACACACACACGAGATGAACTTCCTTTGGGAATTAGATCCTGAGGCATGTATTTGTATTAGAAACAGTATTATGACTCATTATCACTCTCTCTCTCTCTCTCTCTCTCTCTCTCTCACACACACACACACACACACACACACACACACACAGGATGTATATACCAATGGGCTTATCAAGAGGCACGGCTTTTTCATCATCATTAAGTTTCATTTGCTGTCATCTCGCTTGATATTTTTCATATATTAGGACTCCCTCTGATTTTTCTATCCCCCCCTTCTCACCTATCCTCTTATTTCCCTCATCGGCATCTTCCTCCCGATCTCGTTCTGAAATCATCATTATCATCGTCGTCACCACCATCACCATCATCATGATCACACTGTTTTCATCGTCATCACTACCATCATCATCATCATCATGATCACATTGTTTTCAACATCATCTTCATCATTATGACCCAAAAGATCGAGTCAGACAGGATTAAAGAGAAAGTACAGAAGTGGAAGAACTACTGACAAAATGTCCAGTGCCTTGGGACACAGTATCACTAACACACCATACAAGCCCTCGGATCTGGCTACCTTTCACAAACATAGCCATTTGCACGTTATTTTTTCTAATGTACTTTCCCACCTACACTACACTGTTTAACCTTTCCAGAACAGTGGTGTATAATGTACATTACACTGTCTGGTAGTGGACGCTCATATCCAGTTGCCGAGAAACTTTTCTCCAGCTGTAGGGGATAGCTCAAGTCTTCATTAACTCCTTGTGCACTACAGTGGGCCGCACTTCTAACCTTAATGAAATTCTCTAGCAGCAGCAGAAGCAGCAGCAGTAGTAATATTAGTAGTAGTAGCGGCAGAAATAGTGGAAGTATCTACAGCAGTTGTAGTAGTAGTTGCAAACAATGAAATGCAATGAGTATCGATATTAATGTTTAAACTTAGTCAATATTTTTTTTTTTCTTCACAGTTTCAAACTGGGCAGCAAAGTTTGAAGATTTCATTTTGAATGTATGTGTAGGCTACATCTGGGGTTTTCATGATAAAGCATAGAATAGGAACTCCGTAAAACCTATGACATATACTGTCCATTCATTAACATTTGCCTTAGGAAATGGTGCGAACAACTGGAAAATTCATGGCAAAATCATACAGCGCCTGACCAAAGATGCATTTTTCATCGGGTGCACAGCGTGCGTGTACATGTGTACGGGCGTACATCTGTGTGTGTGTGTGTGTGTGTGTGTGTGTGTGTGTGTGTGTGTGTGTGTGTGTGTGTGTGTGTGTGTGTGTGTGTGTGTGTGTGTGTGTGTGTGTGTGTGTGTGTGTGTGTGTGTGTGTGTGTGTGTGTGTGTGTGTGTGTGTGTGTGTGTGTGTTAGCGAGCAGGCTGCACAGTGTAATTCCGTGTTTTTAAAAAAAGTATGACCACATGAACCTGACAAGCAGATAATGTATAGCAAAGTTTGTTTCGGGATTAAGGAAAGAGATTACAATATTGCATATGTACCCCACATACAGTACTACACACGTGCCACCTACTCTCATTGTTTTCACCTTCGGACGTCTCTTCCATATGGTATTGTTTTTGATTACTTCGGATTAGTTTATTCTGCTCTGTGAACTGAATTGGTAGGATCTATCTATATACCTAGGCGCTTCCCCCAAGGAAAGGGAGGTAGCCGAGACAGGACGACACACTCTCCATTTACTCATCCATTCAAACACATTCATTCGCTTCTTAGCCCCAAAAGGGAGAACGGACAGTTCCTCACCGCACCACACCGCACAAGGGTCAACTGCGCAATGAAATCAGTGACATCCGCAGCAGGGCCCGATAGCAGAACTGGTATACCCCTGCCACATCATAACAGACCCATCCCCTTGCCCGCACCTGACCTGACTAGCTGATCAGACCAAATGCGGGAGAATATCCCCTTATGGCTGCGTCATCACTTATTCATTCACAATTTCTCTCCATTTATTTCTGTCATGCACAGCCACTCTTCCTTGCTCAATAGACATCCCTCTCACATCCAGCGCTCTCTTCACACTGTCCATCCATCCTATTCGTGGTCTTCCTCTCAGCCTTACACCTCTCACATCAGATCTAGTTATCTTTTTCACCAATTGCTCATTATCCATTCTCTCCATATGCCCATACCATCGCAACACCCTCTGCTCAACTCTACCAGCCATCTCCCGAACAACTCCAGTTCTCCTTCGCACTTCATCATTTCGCACTCGATCCATACGCGTCACTCCACACATACTCCTCAGACACCTCATCTCCATTACATTCAAACTTTTCCTCTCTGCTATACCCATATTCCATGTTTCAGCCCCATATAACGCAGTCAGTACCAAAACACCCTCATACAGCCTTCTCTTTACATCCATTCTAAGCGAACGACATTTAAACACTTTTTTCATTCCTCCCAGCACCTTTCCTACTTCATTTATTCTAAACTTCACTTCTGCATCTATTCTTCCATCCACAGCAACATGTGACCCCTAGATATTTAAAACACTCTACCTCCTCAAGCAACTCACCATTCAAAACTATATTCATCCCCCTACCATCTATGAACCTCGTACACTTCATCACTTTACTCTTATTCTCATTTATTTTCAATTTCCTCCTTTCACACACCCTTCCAAACTCCTCTACCAACTGTCTCAATCTCTCCTCTGAATCAGTCACCAGTGCAGTATCATCTGCAAACAGCAGCTGCTTCAAATTCCACTCTCCACCATCAACATTCACCAGACTCAGACCTCCACCTAAAACTCTTGCATTCACCTCCCTTACAACACCATCCATGTAAATATTAAACAACCAAGGCGACATCACATATCCCTGTCGCAGCCCCACTCTCACGGGAAACCAATCACTCACAGCATTTCCCACTCTTACACACGCTCTACTATTTACATAAAAACTTTTCACCCCTTTTAGTAACATACCATCAAGTCCATACAATCTTAAAACAGTCCACAAAGCCTCCCTATCAATTCTATCATACGCTTTCTCTAAATCCATAAATGCCCAAAACACATTCTTGCCTTTCGCTAAATACTTTTCACACACTTGTCTCACAGCAAACACCTGATCAACGCATCCCCTCCCTCTCCTAAAGCAACACTGCTCATCACCAATCATTCCCTCTGTACCCTCTCTAACTCTCATAATTAACACTCTACCATACACCTTACCTACAACACTCAACAGACTTATACCCCTAGAGCTAGTACATTCATACTTATCACCCTTTCCTTTATACAACGGGACCACGCAAGCACTTGCCCAGTCAATTGGCACCATACTTTTCTCAAAGCACACATTCAACAATCTTACTAACCAGTCAACAATAGTCACTCCACCACCCTTCAGGCATTCCACAGCACACCCATCCATACCTGCAGCTTTCCCTGTTTTCATCTCGTTTACTGCCTTCTCCACTTCCTCCTTCGTGATCAAAGAATCATTCAGCTCTCCAAACACATTTATGTCTTGCACCCTTCCATCCGCCTCAATCTCAGCCACCCTTTCTTCCTCTACATTTAACAATTTTTCAAAATACTCTGCCCATCTCTTCCTCTCCCTGTGGCGGGGGGAACACAACCTGGCCGCACTATGGGATGGTACTACTACTCTGCGGCCAGGTTGTGTTAGGAAGAATACTGCCACCGTATTCCCTGCGTGTTGTAAAAGGCGACTAAAAGGGGCGGGGTGAGGGGACTAGGGACCCCCTCCTCTGTTTTTTAGTTCCTAAAAAGAGACAGCCCAGAGAAAGGGATGGGGGATGGAGTTATCCCCGTACCCTGAAGATTGGGTCTATGAATGTGCGTGGATGTAGTACGATTGAGGCTAAAAGGGAGGAGATTAGGAGAATGTTTGTGAGAAGAAAGTTGGATGTGTTAGCTTTGAGTGAAACGAAGATGAAAGGGAAGGGGGAATCTATGTTTGGAAGTGTGAATGTGTCACAGCCAGCGTGTGACTGTTGGATATGTAGATTCATTTTCATGCATCAATGTTTCATTAGTTCTCGAGTCGGTATTAAAGTTAAGTTCATTTTCCCAATAGGAGGTGAGGAGGGATTTCACCAGCTTAGAGTCGGCAGTCACCTGGCAGCCCTGGCCTTGCTCGGACTAACCACCACCGCCACGAGTGTCTAGTGCAGCTGTATACCGTTCCGTGTGATTCTACTTTGGAATCGAGTGCAATTGAATTTATTTGAGAAATTGTTGCAGTGCTGTGAATCAGTGATGATTTCAATTTATTTAGTAAGTTAATGGCTGCGGTCAGTGAAGAACAGAAAGGTTACGGTCGATGGCGGGAAGGTGTGTGGTGGTCCGAGCCTGGGCCGTGCTCCAGTGACTCCCGACTCAATCATTCCTTCATTATTAACTTTAACTTAACGTTAATATACAAATTTATTTGATATTCTTGTAATCTGCATTTAAGACTCTGTTTCTGCTTAAGTATACTGACTTGTAATAAGAATAACGAACTTTGAGGTTATTAATTGTCTGAGGTACCTTTAACAATGGCAGAGGTGAAGTGCTTGTTTGACGTTACCCGACATTAAAGACAAGTAATTTATTGGTTTGTAAATATTGTGAATATTTGTTTTGAATATATAGATATGAAAACTTGACTTTGTTTGATGATACCTGTGTTTGCCTGGTCAGTAAGGATTTAGTGTGCAATGATGCAAAGAACCTTATAAAACTCTATTGATAATATTTCTGGGGAGCATATTAATGCTCGGTTAAGAGTTTTATGACAATTTGGCGACCGTGACAGGACCAGGCTTACGCAGGTATTATTTTGGTTGTTCTAATTTAGTATTTGTTATTTACTATGTCTACAAAAGAATTACTAGATTTAGGTCGTGAATTAGGTTATGAGGATGATCAACTACACGCGTTTATACGTGAAGAACAAGCACGTGAACGTGAAGTTCGACAACGTGAACGTTAAGATCGACAGCGTGAACATGAAGCACGTGAACGAGAAATTGCACACTCAAAAGAAATCCAGGAGCGTGAGGAGCGCGAACGTGAATGGCAGAAACAGGAACGTGAACATCAGGAACGCGAACGTGAGCGGGAACGTAAACATGAACGTGAAGAACGTGAACGAGAGGCCAGTGAACGTGAAAAGGATAGACAATTCCAGCTCGAGTATGCTAGACTACAGGCAATGAATAGGCATGACTCTATTGTTAATACAGCACCACCTGGTGTTCGAGCGAAAGGTCCGCAGTTACCAGTGTTCGATGATGAAAACTACGATATAGATGCCTATCTGCGCTGGTTTGAGTTGTTTGCGAAGACTGCCGGTTGGCCAAAAGAATCATGGGTGGTCCTTATGGGTTCATACTTAAAAGGAATTGCCTTAGAAGTGTACTCTCGTTTAGGTCAAGATGAGGTGGGGGATTATGAGAAGGTTAAAAAGGCATTACTGCTTCGGTTTGAATGTACAGAGGAAGGTTTTAGACAGAAGTTTCGTTCAGCTCGTCCACAACGTGGTGAAAATGTGGCTCAGTACTTAACTCGCCTGCGTAACTTCCTTAACCGGTGGATTGAACTATCAGAGCACTGTGAAAAGACTTATGAGAGTGTAACGAACTTATTTATCTCGGAGCAATTTCTGAAAATGTGTGGTAAACCTTTACAAATGTATATTCGTGAGAAAATGCCTCTTTCTTTCGATGACATGAGAGACGGCAGAGAGATATGCCACCGCCCACGGAGGATTGTACCAGAACGCCCGGACCAACAGCCAGCACACCCACAAAGGTCAGGAAGCAACCAAGGACGACGGCGACTTCAAACGAGCAGGAAAGTCTGCTTACACTACAACTTTTGGTAAGGGGGTGCAATGTTATAAGTGCAACAAAGTTGGCCATAAATCCTATGATTGCCCTACCAAATCAAGATATAATGATAGTAAAGAGAAAAAGAGGGATGTATGTGCGCATGCAGAAGTATTGGGCTGTGGACATGTTGTAGAGGTGGTTAGTGCACTAGCAGCCATGCCAACTACACGAAGTACTATGTGTGGTAAGGAGGTGGAGGTACTACGAGACACAAGCTGTAGTACAGTGGTAGTGAGGAAAAGCTTAGTACCACGGGAGTGCTTAACAGGGAAACATTGTTTAGTTAAGCTGATAGACTCCCAAGTGTGCAAGTATCCCTTAGCTGAAATCACCATAGTCTCCCCTTACTATTCTGGTAGAGCTGTCGCTGTGTGCATGGAGACTCCTATATATGACCTCATAATTGGCAACATTGCAGATGCTACACCGCTCGTTGATAATGATCCTTTTAAGGAAAAGGTTGTCAGTGCTGTGGTGACCAGGGCAGCAGCGAAGCACACCCCCCCGACCACGACAGACACTACGAAGTTTTGACCTAACAGACCAGCTACGGATGACTCCAGCCGACATGAAGAAGGCACAGGAAGAGGACGTCACCCTGAAGCGATGGTTTGAGAAGGCCCAGGACGGAAAGTGGTTAGACAAGAAGGGTAAGGCAAAGGTAATTATGGAAAATGGACTATTATGTAAGATATATTATGGTGATGAACGAGAATTCAAACAACTAGTCTTGCCCGCTAAAGTAAGAAGTGCAGTAATGAAAGTAGGACACGAATGCATGTTTGGAGGACATCTTGGGGCTAGTAAGACTTTAGGAAGACTTCAGCAAGATTTTACCTGGCCAGGAATGGGAGAAGATGTTCGTCGACACTGTCAGTCATGTGATATATGCCAAAAGACTATACCTAAGGGTAAGGTTCGGAAAGTACCATTAGGAGAAGTGCCCATTATTGATATACCGTTCAAGCGTGTGGCCGTAGATATTATAGGACCCATACAGCCTAGGAGTAAGAACGGGAACAAATATATTTTAACACTGGTAGACTATGCTACCCGTTATCCTGAAGCCACAGCATTACCCAACATCGATACTGAACAAGTAGCAGAGGCCCTAATGACCATGTTTTCCAGAGTGGGAGTGCCTGAAGAACTGGTTTCAGATAGAGGGTCGCAGCTCACCTCAGGAATGATGGATGAGGTTCGACGTCTACTGTCGATCAAGCACCTTCCTACGACACCATACCACACAATGGGAAACGGCCTGGTGGAAAAATTCAACGTGACCGTGAAGAGTATGCTCAAGAAGATGTGTGCCGAACAGCCCTCATCCTGGGACAGGTACCTGCCGGCAGTGTTATTCGCGTACCGTGAGGCGCCCCAGGTAACCCTTGGTTTCTCACCCTTTGAACTGTTATATGGAAGGACAGTCAGGGGACCAACCAGTATTCTGAGGGAACTGTGGGATAGAGAAAAGGAGGGAGAAGTTCGCACCACATATCAATATGTTTTTGAATTGAGGGAGAAGTTAGAAGAGACTTGCCAGCTTGCTCATGAGAACTTAAGGAAGTCACAAGCCAGATATAAGTACTACTATGACAAGAAAGCTAAAGATAAGAAATTTAAGGTAGGAGATCCGGTATTGCTCTTATTGCCAACTGCCCACAACAAACTCTTATTGCAGTGGAGAGGACCTTACAAAGTTGTGGCACTGAAGGGTGGAATGGATTACATAATTACCATAAATGGCAAGAGAAAGACATTTCATGCTAACATGTTGAAGAGGTATGTCTCTAGGCCTGATGATTCCAAGGTCAGTGCAGCGGTGTGTTCTGCAGCTGTAGTGGAATGTGAGGAGGATGCCGACCTACACAAGCTGATACTACCGAGCCTGGATAGGAAGGAAACTTGGAAGAACGTGCACATCAGCCAGGACCTGACTTCAAATCAACAGCAGGAAGTAAATGACTTATTACTTAAATATGATGACGTAATGTCTGATATACCTGGCCGAACGTCAGTCACTGAGCATCAGATCAACTTGACTAATGAAGTAGTAGTCCGTTCAAAACCCTATAAGATACCTTATGCATTAAGAGCTCAAGTCAAACAAGAAATAGATATGTTAAAGATGAAGATAATTGAACCATCTAACTCCCCATACTCCACTCCCATGGTTGTTGTTAAGAAACCTGATAACTCTAACAGAATTTGCCTTGACTTCAGGAAATTAAATAACCTTACTGTGTTTGACAGTGAACCAATGACTGACCCAGATCAGATATTTGCAAGTATTGGTGGTAATAACTTTTCCAGCAAGATCGATCTCAGTCGTGGTTATTGGCAGGTACCCTTAGAGGAGGGAAGTAAACAGTATACCGCCTTCCCCACAGATAAGGGTCTGTTTCAGTTCACTGTATTAGCCTTTGGATTAGTTAATGCCCCAGCAACTTTTAACAAGTTAATGCGTTCAGTATTTGAGGGTGTTTCTGGGGTTCATCACTTTTTGGATGACATTCTAATTGTGTCTAAGACCTGGACTGAACATCTGCAGATACTTGGGAATGTACTGGACAGACTTCAAAAGGCAGGGTTAACGGCAAGACCTACTAAGTGCCACCTTGGTATGCACAAATTAGATTATCTGGGACACACAACTAGTGGAGAGACCATGTGGCCAATGGCTGATAAGGTGGAGAAGATAGTCAACACGCCTGTACCCACCACTAAGAAAGGACTGAGGTCATTTTTGGGGTTAAGTGGCTACTACAGAAAATTCATCCCACACTACGCAACCATAGCATCTCCTTTGACTGAACTAACCAAGAATACTCAACCGAATAAGCTCGAGTGGAGAGAAGAACATGACTATGCTTTCAGGCGCTTAAAAAAAACATATTTCTACAGAACCTGTTCTTGTTCTCCCCAGCCTACAGCAGGAGTTTGTGTTACGCACCGACGCCTCAGGCAGTGGTCTTGGAGCCATACTACTGCAGGAGCGGGATGGACGGATGTGGCCAGTCGCGTATGCCAGTCGCAAGCTGCAGCCACGTGAGAGGAATTATGCCGTCATAGAAAGGGAATGTTTAGCGTTAGTCTGGGGTGTTCAGAAGTTTTCAATATATCTTTATGGTAGGCAATTCATTCTTGAGACTGATCACAAGCCCCTTTCCTACTTACAGACTTCTAAGACTTTAAATGGCAGACTAATGAGATGGGCTCTGATATTGCAACCATATGTCATGAACATAAGATTTATTAAAGGATTTGATAATGTAGGAGCTGACTACCTTAGTAGATTAAGAGAATAATGGTGTTGGTATATACTTTGCATATTAATTTTCCGGGTGATATTCATTCATGTTGAAATAATTTACTTTAAGGAGAATAGTAATTTGTATGGGTTAATATTAATTGGTACAACACCTGTAATTACAGATATATCATGACTATAAATTGATAAGAAAATATATTTTCTTACTTAACGGGGGAGGTTTGTCACAGCCAGCGTGTGACTGTTGGATATGTAGATTCATTTTCATGCATCAATGTTTCATTAGTTCTCGAGTCGGTGTTAAAGTTAAGTTCATTTTCCCAATAGGAGGTGAGGAGGGATTTCACAAGCTTAGAGTCGGCAGTCACCTGGCAGCCCTGGCCTTGCTCGGACTAACCACCACCGCCACGAGTGTCTAGTGCAGCTGTATACCGTTCCGTGTGATTCTACTTTGGAATCGAGTGCAATTGAATTTATTTGAGAAATTGTTGCAGTGCTGTGAATCAGTGATGATTTCAATTTATTTAGTAAGTTTATGGCTGCGGTCAGTGAGGAACAGAAAGGTTACGGTCGGTGGCGGGAAGGTGTGTGGTGGTCCGAGCCTGGGCCGTGCTCCAGTGACTCCCGACTCAATCATTCCTTCATTATTAACTTTAACTTAACGTTAATATACAAATTTATTTGATATTCTTGTAATCTGCATTTAAGACGCTGTTTCTGCTTAAGTATACTGACTTGTAATAAGAATAACGAACTTTGAGGTTATTAATTGTCTGAGGTACCTTTAACAATGGCAGAGGTGAAGTGCTTGTTTGACGTTACCCGACATTAAAGACAAGTAATTTATTGGTTTGTAAATATTGTGAATATTTGTTTTGAATATATAGATATGAAAACTTGACTTTGTTTGATGATACCTGTGTTTGCCTGGTCAGTAAGGATTTAGTGTGCAATGATTCAAAGAACCTTATAAAACTCTATTGATAATATTTCTGGGGAGCATATTAATGCTCGGTTAAGAGTTTTATGACAGAATGGAAGATTGTCAGGTGTTGATAGAGGAAGGGCAAGAGAAGGTGTGGCCTTGTTAGTGAGTCCGGAAGTACAGCAATGTGTGATTGAATGGAAGGAGGTGTCATCGAGACTGATGTGGGTGAAAGCGAAATTTGAACGTGAGTTGTGGGTGTTTGTGAGTGCATATGGGCCTGGTAGTGAATGGGATGAAGAAGAAAGGGAGTCTTTCTGGAATGATGTTGATGAGTGTCTGCAGAATGTGAATGTGGTAATGATGGGAGATCTGAATGCTAGAGTGGGAAATGTAGCAGTTGAAGGCGTAGTTGGTATGCATGGTGTGCCTGGAAGAAATGAAAATGGGGAACAAATGATAGCGATGTGTCGTGAGCGAGAGATGGTGATTGGGAATACGCTGTTTGAGAAGAAAGATATTTATAAGTATACATGGGTGAGACAGGAGGGGGGAAGGGTTGTTGATAGAGCTTTGATGGACTAGGTGGCTGTGTCTAGGAATGTAATAGGAAGACTGTTGGATGTGAGAGTTCTGAGAGGGGAGGGTGGAGGTATGTCTGACC
Organism: Coenobita brevimanus; assembly: GCF_032717465.1. Lineage (NCBI taxonomy): Eukaryota > Metazoa > Arthropoda > Malacostraca > Decapoda > Coenobitidae > Coenobita > Coenobita brevimanus. The sequence continues at coordinate 19,718,562 of NC_136968.1, read as the reverse complement.
ACTACCTGGTGGAGGGAAAGTTAAGAGTAGGTAAGAGATGGGTGAGAGCTAGGAGGGTTAGGTGTGGCAGGGAGGTTTTGAAAGTGAGTTGGATAAAAGAGAGAAAAAGATAGAGTATCGGGAGAAATTGAAAGATGAGTGGAACGCAGTGAAAGATCGGGAAAATGGCAGCGTGGAGGAGGAATGGCAGTTGTTTAACAGTGCTGTGGTGGGGCATGCAGAAGAGGTGTGTGGTGTGAGACGTGTGGGTGGTGGTGTAAGAAAAGGAAGTGAATGGTGGTGCAAGGAAGTAAGTAAGGCTGTGGCTGAGAAGAGACGTGCATATGAAGTGTGGCTGCAGAGGAAGGATGAGATGTCATATGAAAGGTATAAGGAAAAGAGGAATAGAGCGAGAAGGGCTGTGCGTGATGCTAAAGTGGCAGCAGATGAGAGGTGGGGTAGGCGGCTGACAAGAGAATTTTCAACAGAATAACAAAATGTTTTGGAAGGAGGTGAAAAGGGTGCGAAAGGGAGAGTCTGGGAAGGAAGAACGAGTAAAATCAGAGGATGGAAGGATATTAATTGAAATGGATGCAGTAAGGAAGAGATGGGCAGAGTATTTTGAAAGATTGTTAAATGTGGAGGAGGAAAGGGTGGCTGAGATTGTGGCGAATGCAAGGGTGCAAGGAATAAATGTGTTGGGAGTGTTAAATGATTCTTTGATCACGAAGGAGGAAGTGGAGAAGGCAGAAAAGGAGATGAAAACAGGGAAAGCTGCGGGTATGGATGGGTGTGCTGTTGAATGCCTGAAGGGTGGTGGAGTGACTATTGTTGACTGGTTAGTAAGATTGTTGAATGTGTGCTTTGAGAAAGGTATGGTGCCAATTGACTGGGCATCTGCTTGTCTGGTCCCTTTGTATAAAGGCAAGGGTGTATGAATGTACTAGCTCTAGGGGTATAAGTCTGTTGAGTGTTGTAGGTAAGGTGTATGGTAGAGTGTTAATTATGAGAGTTAGAGAGGGTACAGAGGGAGTGATTGGTGATGAGCAGTGTGGCTTTAGGAGAGGGAGGGGATGCGTGGATCAGGTGTTTGCTGTGAGACCAGTGTGTGAAAAGTATTTAGCGAAAGGCAAGGATGTGTTTTGGACATTTATGGATTTAGAGAAAGCGTATGATAGAATTGATAGGGAGGCTTTGTGGACTGTTTTAAGGTTGTATGGACTTGATGGTAGGTTACTAAAAGGGGTGAAAAGTTTTTATGTAAATAGTAGAGCGAGTGTAAAAGTGGGAAATGCTGTGAGTGATTGGTTTCCCGTGAGAGTGGGGCTGCGACAGGGATGTGTGATGTCGCCTTGGTTGTTTAATATTTACATGGATGGTGTTGTAAGGGAGGTGAATGCAAGAGTTTTAGGTGGAGGTCTGAGTCTGGTGAATGTTGATGATGGAGAGTGGAATACGAAGCAGCTGCTGTTTGCAGATGATACTGCACTGGTGACTGATTCAGAGGAGAGATTGAGACAGTTGGTAAAGGAGTTTGGAAGGGTGTGTGAAAGTAGGAAATTGAAAGTAAATGAGAATAAGAGTAAAGTGATGAAGTGTATGAGGTTGATAGATGGTAGCGTGATGAATATAGTTTTGAATGGTGAGTTGCTTGAGGAAGTAGATTGTTTTAAATATCTAGGGTCACATGTTGCTGTGGATGGAAGAATAGATGCAGAAGTGAAGTTTAGAATAAATGAAGTAGGAAAGCTGCTGGGAGGAATGAAAAAAGTGTTTAAATGTCATTCGCTTAGAATGGATGTAAAGAGAAGGCTGTATGAGGGTGTTGTGGTACCAACTGCGTTATAAGGAGCTGAAACATGGAATATGGGTGTAGCAGAGAGGAAAAGTTTGAATGTAATGGAGATGAGGGGTCTGAGGAGTATGTGTGGAGTGACGCATATGGATCGAGTGCGAAATGATGAAGTGCGAAGGAGAACTGGAGTTGTTCAGGAGATGGCTGGTAGAGTTGAGCAGAGGGTGTTGCGATGGTTTGGGCATATGGAGAGAATGGATAATGAGCGATTGGTGAAAAAGATAACTAGATCTGATGTGAGAGGTGTAAGGCTGAGAGGAAGACCACGAATAGGATGGATGGACAGTGTGAAGAGAGCGTTGGATGCAGATGGGTAGGATAAAATTTTAATTCCTCTTTTTATGACGAGATAACCCTCCTAAGCTGATAGCGTCGCGTGAAAGCAGTTGTACCAAGTTAAGCACACTCAGAGAGCACATACCTCCGCCAGCGCCTGTAACAGACAACTCAGGTCACCACCAAGATTTAATCAACTCTTCCTTGGCCCACGACCCACATATTTTCATTTAAATCCATCAATAACATTTTTTTGTATATCTTGTGAACCAACAGACAAACAGGGGTGCATACATAACCTCCTCCAGCTTCGTTGGTGGAGGTAATAAATGTGTCCTCAGGCTGCAGGGGATAAACGTTCATAAATATCTATCTATCTATATACCTAGGCTGCTTCCCCCAAGGAAAGGGAGGTAGCCGAGACAGGACGACTCACTCTCCATTTACTCATCCATTCAAACACATTCATTCGCATCTTAGCCCCAAAGGGGAGAACGGACAGATCTTCACCGCATCACACCGCACAAGGGTCAACTGCGCAATGCAAGCAGTGACATCCACAGCAGGGCCCGACAGCAGAACTGGTTTACCCCTGCCACATCATAACAGACCCATCCCCTTACCCGCACCTGACCTGACTAGCTGATCAGACCAAATGCGGGAGAATATCCCCTCAGGGCTGCGTCATCACTTATTCATTCACAATTTCTCTCCATTTTTTTCTGTCACTCACAGCCACTCTTCCTTGCTCAACAGACATCCCTCTCGCATCCAGCGCTCTCTTCACACTGTCCATCCATCCTATTCGTGGTCTTCCTCTCAGTCTTACACCTCTCACATCAGATCTAGTTATCTTTTTCACCAATCGCTCATTATCCATTCTCTCCATATGCCCAAACCATTGCAACACCCTCTGCTCAACTCTACCAGCCATCTCCCGAACAACTCCAGTTCTCCTTCGCACTTCATCATTTCGCACTCGATCCATACGCGTCACTCCACACATACTCCTCAGACATCTCATCTCCATTACATTCAAACTTTTCCTCTCTGCTACACCCATATTCCATGTTTCAGCCCCATATAACGCAGTCGGTACCACAACACCCTCATACAGCCTTCTCTTTACATCCATTCTAAGCGAACGACATTTAAACACTTTTTTCATTCCTCCCAGCACCTTTCCTACTTCATTAATTCTAAACTTCACTTCTGCATCTATTCTTCCATCCACAGCAACATGTGACCCTAGATATTTAAAACAATCTACCTCCTCAAGCAACTCACCATTCAAAACTATATTCATCCCCCTAACATCTATCAACCTCGTACACTTCATCACTTTACTCTTATTCTCATTTACTTTCAATTTCCTCCTTTCACACACCCTTCCAAACTCCTCTACCAACTGTCTCAATTTCTCCTCTGAATCAGTCACCAATGCAGTATCATCTGTAACAGCAGTTGCTTCAGATTCCACTCTCCTCCATCAACATTTACCAGACTCAGACCACCTAAAACTCTTGCATTCACCTCCCTTACAACACCATCCATGTAAATATTAAACAACCAAGGCGACATCACACATCCCTGTCGCAGCCCCACTCTCACGGGAAACCAATCACTCACAGCATTTCCCACTCTTACACACGCTCTACTATTTACATAAAAACTTTTCACCCCTTTTAGTAACCTACCATCAAGTCCATAAAATCTTAAAACAGTCCACAAAGCCTCCCTATCAATTCTATCATACGCTTTCTCTAAATCCATAAATGCCCAAAACACATCCTTGCCTTTCGCTAAATACTTTTCACACACTTGTCTCACAGCAAACACCTGATCAACACATCCCCTCCCTCTCCTAAAGCCACACTGCTCATCACTAATCACTCCCTCTGTACCCTCTCTAACTCTCATAATTAACACTCTACCATACACTTTACCTACAACACTCAACAGACTTATACCCCTAAAGCTAGTACATTCATACTTATCACCCTTGCCTTTATACAACGGGACCACACAAGCACTTGCCCAGTCAATTGGCACCATACCTTTCTCAAAGCACACATTCAATAATCTTACTAACCAGTCAACAATAGTCACTCCACCACCCTTCAGGCATTCCACAGCACACCCATCCATACCTGCAGCTTTCCCTGTTTTCATCTCCTTTACTGCCTTCTCCACTTCCTCCTTCGTGATCAAAGAATCATTCAACTCTCCCAACACATTTATTCCTTGCACCCTTCTATCTGCCACAATCTCAGCCACGTTTTCCTCCTCTACATTTAACAATCTTTCAAAATACTCTGCCCATCTCTTCCTTACTGCATCCATCTCAATTAACATCCTTCCATCCTCTGCTTTTACTCGTTCTTCCTTCCCAGACTCTCCCTTTCGCACCCTTTTCACCTCCTTCCAAAACATTTTCTTATTCTGTTGAAAATTCTCTGTCAGCCGCCTACCCCACCTCTCATCTGCTGCCACTTTAGCATCACGCACAGCCCTTCTCGCTCTATTCCTCTTTTCCTTATACCTTTCATATGACATCTCATCCTTCCTCTGCAGCCACACTTCATATGCACGTCTCTTCTCAGCCACTGCCATACTTACTTCCTCGCACCACCATTCACTTCCTTTTCTTACACCACCACCCACACGTCTCACACCACACACCTCTTCTGCATGCTCCACCACAGCACTCTTAAACAACTGCCATTCCTCCTCCACGCTGCCATTTTCCCGATCTTTCACTGCGTTCCACTCATCTTTCAATTTCTCCTGATACTCTATCTTTTTCTCTCTTTTATCCAACTCACTCACTTTCAAAACCTCCCTGCCACACCTAACCCTCCTAGCTCTCACCCATCTCTTACCTACTCTTAACTTTCCCTCCACCAGGTAGTGGTCAGACATACCTCCACCCTCCCCTCTCAGAACTCTCACATCCAACAATCTTCCTATTACATTCCTAGACACAACCACATAGTCCATCAAGGCTCTATCAACAACCCTTCCACCCTCCTGTCTCACCCATGTATACTTATAAATATCTTTCTTCTCAAACAGCGTATTCCCAATCACCATCTCTCGCTCAACACACATCGCTATCATTCGTTCCCCATTTTCATTTCTTCCAGGCACACCATGCATACCAACTACGCCTTCAACTGCTACATTTCCCACTCTAGCATTCAGATCTCCCATCATTACCACATTCACATTCGCTCCAAAACTCTGCAGACACTCATCAACATCATTCCAGAAAGACTCCCTCTCTTGTTCATCCCTTTCACTACCAGGCCCATATGCACTCACAAACACCCACAACTCACGTTCAAATTTCGCTTTCACCCACATCAGTCTCGATGACACCTCCTTCCATTCAATCACACACTGCTGCACTTCCGGACTCACTAACAAGGCCACACCTTCTCTTGCCCTTCCTCTATCAACACCTGACAATCTTCCATTCACACTTCCAAACATATATTCCCCCTTCCCTTTCATCTTCGTTTCACTCAAAGCTAACACATCCAACTTTCTTCTCACAAACATTCTCCCAATCTCCTCCCTTTTAGCCTCAATTGTACTACATCCACGCACATTCATAGACCCAATCTTCAGGGTACGGGGATAACTCCATCCCCCGTCCCTTTCTCTGGCCTGTCTCTTTTTAGGAACTAAAAAACAGAGGAGGGGGTCCCTAGTCCCCTCACCCCGCCCCTTTTAGTCGCCTTTTACGACACGCAGGGAATACGGTGGCAGTATTCTTCCTAACACAACCCGGCCGCAGAGTAGTAGCACCACCCCATAGTGCGGCCAGGTTGTGTCCCCCCCGCCACAGCGGCCCCTACAGGTCGCGTTGGGTAATATGAATGTGGATATTATTATTTTTGTTTCTCGTGACATAATTTATGAAAGGTATAGCGTGGATTGGCTAGCGTGGATTGAGCGAATGAAGAATGGGAGATCGGACAACACTCGGTCTGTTTTACCTTGGCCTAAAATTGTCAAGTCTCCCCTTGAATGTTTAGTTGTAAAAAGGATAATCCGATGCTAATTATGAAGAAACGCATTGGAAAACATGTAGGGACCTGTTGTCTTACGCCGCCGCTGAGCTATAGGAAATAAAGTACAACAGGAAGGAAATTTCGGCCAGATGAAGGTAGACAAACAGTAGGAGACACTACAATAATGAAAGAAAATCATTCGCAAGCCGAATACTAATCGCCCTCCAGAGTACTGTATGCTGTTGGCCAAGCCCGAGATTTTGGCAATATTTTTGTACCCTGAAGGTTTCATGTTGACCAACCATAACGTAATCTAACACCTTACGTATCTTATTCGACCCTAACTTAACCTACCCTTATCTTCTCTTCCTTCATCGAATGTATTCTAACCTAACCTACCCTTATCCTCTCTTCCCTCACTAATCGCAAGCTAACCTACCCTACCCTTAGTCTCTCTTCCCTCACCGAACGTAATCTAAGCTAACCATGTCCTGCCTCACCTGTCTCAGTATTCCTTTCTGTTTTATTCCAGTGACAACTTGACGGCAGGAAGACCACATGATCCCAGAGAGAGGATGCTTCACGCTCTGCCCTTGACACCTCCATAATATATTCATCATCTCAGTATCGTCAGAGAGAGAAAGAGAGAGAAACTTTCATAATCATAGCAAACGTTGACAGTTTCACAATGATATTTTTCTCTTCAGAAGAAAACAGTTTCACTGTTATGCATGCTTTCTCTTTGTCGCAAAAGGCCAGTCAATGACCTAGGTCAGACCCTGACATTCTCCTTAGGAGAATAAGTTACCTGGTATATTTGATGTTAATCCCGCACAAACATAGTCTGTATTAATTGGTGGAACGCTGGGTAGCGCCTGAAAGTTAAAGAGGAAAGTGTCTCTCCATCTATCTATTGGTAGAAGCCGTTATCCCGTAATGGGTGCCCACAAACAAATCGCCTCCATGTCGCCCTGTCCCTCGCCGTTTCGCTGGCCTCCTCCAGCTCACACACCCGTCTCTCTTGTGGCTTGTTGGATGAAGCACTTCAATCTGTCCAAGCATGTGGTGAGGATATAGAAGTCTTGGAAAGATTCACTTATCTTGGTAGTGTAGTCCATAACAACGGTAGATAAGACAGTGAGATCTCTCATCGCACTGGTATGGCCTGCAGGGTTATGGATTCATTCACTTCGGTTAATTGTTGCTGTCGTTATTTGTGTAGAAGGACAAAAGTTCGCATCTTCAGGTGTTGGTCTCCCTGTATTACTTTATTGTTGTCAGACATGGACACTAAACAGTGACCTGAAGCAGCGAATTAACTCGTTTGGTACTGTCTTTGCAGGATCGTGGGATATCGCTGGTACAACCGGGTGCATAACGAGTGACTACTCCGGGAGACTGAATCGAGGCCTATTGCCCACATAATGCGTCAACGCCAACTACAGCTCTATGGGCACGTGGCTCGCCTTCCTAAGGCTGATCCTGCTCAAAGGGTTATCTCAGAACGAGTTAACCCAGTGTGGAGGAGGCCAAGGGGTAGGGCACGTAACTCATGGCCGGAGCAGGTCGATCAATCCTGTCGGGAGATTCTTAGAGAGGGAAGAGTCACTGCCTGGAGGGTTGCACAAAGGGACCCGCGTGGGTGGAGTCGGATGGTGAGTGAGGTTATGCTCCCCGCGGCGTTTGCCCCTTCTTGATTGATTGATTGATTGTGGATCAACCATGGATAAGGAGGTTCGATTTCAAGAACAATCAGTGGAAGGACAAGGATTCAAGGCAAGCTTAACGTGAATAGTTTTAATTTGATTTTAACTAAAGTTAGTAGAAGGGTTGAGGGTCGTGAAAAGATAAAAGGAAATAGAATTTGTGAACAGTGAATGGAAAGTCAAGTTCACCGAGCAAGCTCAAATAATAGTTCCGTAGATCAACTACAGGGCGAAGATGTTACAATATCTGAATGCTCTTTCATGTTCAACGTAAAACACATCTTAGTACTGAATGACTCAGTGAAGGATTTATCTGACTCCCAAAGTTCGAAATATACACCATCGGAGTGACGGGGTTATTATAGGGACTTGGCGAATTTGCCCAAGTGACAAGAGGTATAAAAGAACAATGACAATGAAATAGTCGTACGTGATGCACAAGGCAAGCCGAAAAAGGTGGATCTGATAGTAATGTGCTGGAGTTATCCAGGCAATTATCCAGGCAGCAGGCTAAGAAGTACTGCGTCATTTTGGAAGAGTTATTGTTACTTTATCATCATCATCATCATCGTTCAAACACTGGTATATGCAACACAAGACAAGATAAATATATGTATGATGATGTTCAGGTACCTCTACCGTAGTCCCTAGTTGCCTCGTCATTATCTTGTGCAATACGACACCGTAAATTCTTGATAGTTTCAGAAGATAATGTTTAGCTTGGGATAAAGTTTTCGTTCCGTTGAGATTATATATATACCCTTATTTACCCCTTCACAACAAGAAGTCTACCCCAAGCTGACAAAATATAATCTGAAAGCGGCAAGAATAATCCAATGAAATATGTCGTCTGGTTGAAGAGGTTAAGGGGAGTTACTGGTTCTCGTGTGAGGGGGATCAGAAGATGCATAGGGATTATTAGGTCTGGCATCGATACCTGCTGTCCGGTTACTCTAGGTAGATACTGGTATCTCTCTCTCTCTCTCTCTCTCTCTCTCTCTCCTACGCAGCACTCGGGTCAATGAGTTTTATTTAATACCAGTCATAACTCAGAATGGCCTGGGTCACCCCACCCTCACCATCCAATTATATCTTATCTGAGTTTGTACTTCATATCTTTGGCACTGTATTTTCCCTGAATTCTACCCTCTTCCTAAATGATTAGATTTATATTAATCAGTCTGCCAATCCGCTACTTATATTCATGTTTTAATCTTTCACATTATTATCCGAGGATCTAATACAATGAACCTTTCTTTCCCTGTACAGTCCTCAAACACATGTGTCTTAATCATTAAGACAAGGGCACACCGTCAGCCTGACAGGATTCGTTTGCCTCCTTAGTCATCAATACCGGTACATAATTGCCGCCGGTACAATGCACACAGACGGATGCACGAAAAACTCATTGTCACTCAGCTGCCCAAGGTCCTCGACTTCATCTTCGGGAACAGAACGAGTATTCATCTTTATCAATCTATTCATATGTCTGTCTGTCTGTCTATTCACCTATCTATCTCTTCATCTGTCTATGTATCTATCTATCTATCTATCCGTCTATCTATATCTGTCTCTTCATCTGTCTATCTATCCGTCCAATAACCTATAGGCTATATTTTACCCTACTATCCATTTAATGGACCGTGCATCATGGTTTTTCTCAAATATCTTTCAAACTAATCAATTGATCGGTATGATACTTTGACACAGTGTACATGACACCTCCCGCTAATTTTTGGTAATATACGGCATTGCCAAGTGGTGTTAGTGAAGGCGTTTACTCTTGACGTTTAAAGACAAAGTCGCGTGAGCCCTGCAGGGCTAATCTACACAAACGAACGTCCGCTACCCCCCATCTCCTTCCTCTCCCTCCCTCCCTCCCTCTGTCTCACTGTTTCACTCTCTTTCTCTCAGCATTCCCCCCAATACCTGTATGTAACATACAATATGCAATAACATACCGTTTACCATTATATTATTCAGTAGTAGCAGATAACTGGAAAGTTCTTAATGAAAAGGATATAGCGTGGTCTGACCTAACGACCATAATAGGCTAATGGTTAAGTTTTCCCAACGAGGGTGTCAGGTGCGGGGTTGTCTGTCGGCTGCAGAGAGAGAGAGAGAGAATTTCATAAATCCATTACGGCCCTATTTTGTTGTGTTGCTTATATACCGTACCGTACTGGTCTGTAAGTTAAACTGTGTGATTTAATTTTGGATACCTTATCTTACCTGCTCGTAGTAAACACGTCGATATGGGGGGTAAAGGAATTAAGAGATCGTGATAGTAGGCACATTATATTGGGTGAATAAGGTGACGGTCATACACTCTTTAGTCAACTCCCGTTTATATAACTTCAGGACATACAATAACAATGATTAAATGAACACAGACTCTACAAACAACAACATACTGTATTTATGATACCCGATACTAATCATTATAACATGATAGAGTGGACAGAGGGGGGGGGGGCACGGGAAGGCCAGCAGGAATGAGGGTTGAAGGGGGAAGTGAGGAGGGGGAGGGGGGAAATGAGGAGGGGGAAGGGAGAGGGGGGAGGGGGAGGGAGGTAGGGAGGGAGAGGAAGGGGATGGGGGGTAGCGGACGTTCGATTGTGTTGATTAGTCTGGCGACTCACGCGACATTGCCTTTAAACGTCAAGAGTAAACGCCTTCAGTAACACCACTTGGCAATGCCGTATATTACCAAAAATTAGCGGGAGGTGTCATGTACACTGTGTCAAAGTATCATACCGATCAATTGATTAGTTTGAAAGATATTTGAGAAAAACCATGATACACGGTCCATGAAATGGATAGTAGTTATCTATATTTAAAGCCAGACGCCTCAATCCGGTAACGGATGATGGGGAGGTGGTTTACTTCGGGTATAAGGACTGCTTACCCTCGAAACAGATCATACAAGATTTCTTAATGTATACGAAAATCGTTTGTTAAGAATAATGGTACGGATGGGGCAAGTTGGCTCAAAGAAAATGGGGCACATTGGCACAGTGCCAACTTGCCCCATATTATATATGAAAAATCTTGGCTTATTTATTTCCTTTCTATTCCAGATTATATTTGATTTACATCATTTTTGTGATATATTTATCTTGGTACAGTTATTATTTAGCTTCCTGCACACCAGTAGAAAAATCACTTGAAAAAGTATCAGAACAAAAAGCATATCAAGCCAAAAGAAACATATTTCCAGAAACGAAGAAGAAAATGCAATCAGAGAAATCAAAACTTGTTCATGCTGACGAGGAAAACTCAGATAAAGAGGACATTCTCTGTTTGGTGTGCATGGAAACTTTTTCCAATAGCAAGCCACGAGAAGTGTGGATCCAGTGTACAGTGTGCAACTTGTGGGCCCACGAAGATTACACCGATAAAGATTTGTTTAATACATGCCATAACTGTGATTCAGATAATGATTTAAATTAAGTTTAAGTCAATTATCTTATATGCCATTATGATCTGGAAGTATACTTATTTTCACCTCAATATACGAGAAGGAGTTTTTATTAATTTATAATAAAAAGTTGCTTACTTTCCTAAGAAAATATTTTTGTTACGTTGGAACTGGATCTTCTTGAAATTATGCTTTACGAATACTCTGTGTCTATAGTAACAATTACATGGGTCGAGTTTGCTATTTATATGTGATGTGCCAATTTATCCCATACTGTGTGCCAACTTACCCCGTATATGGGGCATGTTGGCACAGTTAAGTTATTTTTTTCTAAACAATGCTCTGCTTTAGTTTCGAAAGAAAACCATGCTTTTATTTAATGAAAAGTAAGAGGAATGTTTGTATTTTTCTATGAAAGGAATAAAAAAACTAAGTTCTTCGTAGTTTTTCTTCCATCACCGAAAAAGTAAAAAGTGTGCCAACTAGCCCCGGTCTCCCCTAAAGATTACTACCGTCTTCAAAAACGGGAGTGAATTCCACAGTGTCATATGCGACAGTTTCATCAATGCATCGTGCGAAACCAAGCTTTCTCAAGTAACATTTGAACAGTTGCCATCCGAATCTGAAATGTAAAAATGTTGTCTTCTCCAAAAATTTGGAAGAGGGACTGAAGCAAGCAAGTTTTGATCATTCGGGACAGTTCAGTGAACAGACATCTGGAATACATGCATCGTACATGGTATCAATGAGATTTTATTTAAAAAAAAAAAAAAAACTCACAATATTGCAGATAAGTTCCCGTTCCTTGCTGTAAAGATGTAGTCCACCGTGTGATTGGATGTGATACTGAGAGGGTACATCGGCACCTCTTTCGAATGTTAATCTTTATCGACGAAAATTAGATATGTCTGAAGCTGTCAAACAGCAGGTGATTTTTGAAATAAATGGGATAACTTTAGACAATTTTGCAATCCAGCTTGCTGTGTCGACTGACGTGGTTTTTTGTGCTCAGCTCTTGGTGTTTGATACAGCAGTGGTGAAAACTTCAAGGAATTCTTGTAATGTAATGCTTTTGAGTGAAGACATACTCCATGTATCTTTTTTTTTCTTTTTTTCTTTTTGAGGCTGAAGGACTTTCTTGGAATAGTATATGTGCGTGCATAACTAACGGTGCACAAACAGTTTTTGGCCCACGATCAGGGCTTCGAGGAAGGGTGAATGAGGCGAATCCTGAATCAAGGCATCTTCATTGTCACAGATATACTGTGGCATCAAAAACTCTCCCACCAAAGTTCAGATTAATAGCTGATGTTGTGTACATGGTAAATACCATCATGTCACGTGCCCAAAATACACGAATCTTCCGCCTACTGTGCCAAGAGTTTCGAGCAGATAAAGAAGTGTTGTTCTTTCACACTGAGGTTCGCTGGTTGTCTCGGGGGAATACCGGTATTGTATCAAGAGTAGAGTCTCTGAAAGAGGAGCTTTCCGAAATCTTCAAACGTGACTAAACGACAAAGTTGCATGAGTTCACCAACAATTTGTCAGACGACCAGTGGCTCCAGAAGCTGGCCTTCTTGAAGGACATGTTCGTACATTTAAACTCATTAGCCTTATCCCTCGAAGACTGGCTTACCACAGTGACTGATTTCATGGAGAAACTAAGATCATTCAACTCGAAGCTGTAGCTGTGGGAAGGGAAGATCAAAGAAGCAAATATTAGGATATTTGAACATCTTGGTGTGAAACTTGATAATATGAAAACTAGAATTGGTGCACCCTGTGCAAACACATCTTTCTTCTCAGTGGGTGGAGTTCCCGGCTTATTACCTCGAATTGAACGAGTGGAAATAAAAATTGGTTAGAAACACATACATTGTTAATTGTTAATGTACACCTTCTCCCACAATATTAATTAACATAATTTGTCGTTGTTTACTGTTGTTCACTGCTGCCGTCAGTCTCGATGAGCGTAGCTGTAGGTACTTGTAGGGAGATAAGGAGGTCGATTGTAGCACTGCCATTGAAAAGTCGTGAGACGTAGTATGGCTCGAACTTGTCACTGTTTATTAAAATGGTGTGTCGTTGGCTAGATCTAGTAAGTAGGTCTCTCTCTCTCTTTTTCTCACCTTCCCCCTTTGTGTATCAGCGTGGTGAGTTAGAGCATTCTTGGGTTATAGAGTTTATTGTACAGTTATATCGAATTGTGATTTACAGGATAACGTACAGTAGAGTAACGGCAAAGCCTCCTAGCTGACCCTCGTGTTATCGGGCCTTCTCTCCAACCTCTTCTGACCTAGAGGGAATCTCTCCGACATTATATACAACTTGGAGAGGTTGAGTGTGTGTGATGTAGTGTCTGGTAGACTTCCAGTCTCGTGGACTGACCGACTAGAGCTGGTTACCCCGTGTGTTTGAATACGTCGTGAAATTCTTGGTCATCTGGACTACAAAGAGATTGTTTGAGATACATCATATGTTAAGCATTCTTGATGGTCTGGGACACCAAGATTGTGGATATGCATTATGTGGATTGACATTCCTAGTGAGAAGCTGTGTATGTCTCCAGCAGACACTACATCCTGTACATTGTGTTATGAGATATATATTAGTTCCTATTAATATTGTCATAACATATTAATCCATACTATATACACATTACAATCAGCTTGTAAGCTAATTAAGTGAAAAGCATAATACTGTTAAAGTAACACAATTGTGATAATATAGTGATTATAACTGTAGTCATTGTAGTAATATAACTTTAACAATAAAACTGTACATGTATAATAATATATAAATATAATAGCAATATTAAAATAATACAGTAACAAGTGTACTGTAGTCAATTATACATTACATATGAGAAGGACTTGCTATATATATTCATATACAAATGAAACACAATAGTATAATTAAAGTGTGCCTATAATAGGTGTAACCCATATTTTGCTATATATATATATATATATATATATATATATATATATATATATATATATATACTCGGTTTGTCTAACTTGTACAGAAGAGTTATTAAACATTGATTCCAGGTTAGTAATCCTTGCTTGCACTCTATGCATGGCCAACAGTAATACAGTAAATATGATGGAGAAAATTACAAAGATGACTGAAGCTGCACTGTATACATTATATGGGTTGAACGTAATCCTACTGTATTCTTCCAAGGGTTGTATTGTTTGATTTATTAGTTGCGTGGATTCATACTTGAGTGAGGTCAACTTAATGTGTGCACTTATATGTAAGTTCATCCTAGGTAACGGCTGGAAGTACTTGTGTATGTGCCTAGTGTTTTTTAATGGGCAAAATGGATAGTATAGGTCACAGGTGTTAGAACTGGACAGTAATCTGGTGAGATGCATAAACCAGATGCAGATGTATGGGCTAGAGGTGTGTCTGGGTAACTCACGAAAGCTGATGTATTTTGAGTTAAGCAGAAGAACTGTGAATGTCCAAAGCGTTGATGATGAATGAATTTATCTGGAGCAAATGAGAAGTTGCAATGATGAGGGATGTCGTGATCTTTTATGATTGCCATTTCACAAGGGACTGTCTCAGCTGGCTGAAACGTGAAGACATACACAGGACAAAGGTGAAAGACGTAATGATGTGCAACATTTGTGTTCAGTTGTTGTTTCACTAGTGAAAATGACAGCCTTCTGCTTCTTGGAGACCATGATGACTTTTGTTTTGATGTTGATGGCGACTAATGAGTCATCTTTCTTAGAAGGAAAGAGGAATATCAGATAGACTCTGAAAAAATCATCTGTTACGAACAGTACATGAACTACTATTGATGTTGAGAGCATTGCTTCCAATTATAAATAATATAACATCAGATTTCTTTCCTCAAAACAAACGTTTCAAACCATGCTTATGTATGCCTTGACTAGTTATTTGACGGAGATTGCGAATGGGTAGTAAATTAACGGTGATCCTTCTGTTACCAGCATTAGGAATTCCTTTCATGAAAAACAGATAATGAGCTCTAGTATTGTCAAACTGTATTATCGTTCCAACAGTATGTTCCATGATCACTGAGAGGTGTTGGAACAGTGTATTGTTTTCTTCTAGTGCATTTACTTTCTCCACAATTCCTACAGGTAAAGTTTCTGCCTTTCTTAGGTTCTTTACAATCGTCAGCATTAAGTTGTTCTGGGTATCAGCCAACTTACGTTGATATGAGAGAATTTTTTGCAATTTTATTAAATTTGTCATTTATTTCCTTCAGATAATATTCTACAGCCAATCGAAAAATGTTGTCTATTATTGCTCCACCTAGATCGAACAAACCACGTCTGTTATGTGTATCTATGATGTCGTTTCCTGCCCTAAGTGTGCTACTCCCACCAGATGGGATGTCCTGGATCATGGTGATCATTATTTGCTTAGCCTGTTCTAGCTTCCAGTCAGAACTTAATTAATTCAGCCACATCGTGTGTGGGGTGATCATGTGAGGAAGGGCGTGTTAATACCGCTTCCAGAGTTCTAAGTGGTCCTGATACTTTCTGTAACATTATTGGTAGGTCTTACAGTACGTCCAAATTAATTTCGGAACTTATGTCCTGTACAATTGCCGTTGAGGCTGTTGGGGCAATCAGGCACCTTTGCCTGTTTACATGTTGAGGATGTGAGTGAGTTGATCATTTTGATATCAACAGGAACATGATCCATGGAGTTATTCGCCTCATCTTCACCTACCGAAAGAACAAATGTATTAGATATCTAATCCACTGTTGTTAGCAAGTTATGCTAAGGGTGATGATAGTCATGATGAACACTACAGTTATCTCGACCTGTTTAATCCTATTACCTATGAATGGATTCTAAATCGATTCCTAAGTCATGTAAATGCCTTGTTATGATGAGAGCTGCATTTGTTGCATCTATGTTTGTCTGTTTGGTATGCGACTGCAGTTTATTCCGATATGTGTTAATTGCTTCCGGCTTATTTCCACCGTGTGTACTAAGCTTTTCGGTCGTGTCCGGTGTTTAATAGTTGCAAGCTAATTTTCTTAAGACCTTTTTTAAGTGATCAATATGAATTTGTTTTTCTTCGTCATTCGATAGTAACAATCACTTCCTTATTGGCTGTTCTCTTAATGACTATATGGGCCTTCAAATTTCGGTGACAGTTTATTGTCTCTAGTCTGAATGATGCCATGGACAATATCTCCCATGTGTTGTTTGATTCTTTTACCTTCTTAATAAATGATTCGATCAATTTTTCCTTGGACATCGTTAACTGTTTCTTTAGCTTTGTGTGTATTTCTTGAAATTCATGTAAGTGAAGTTTAGGATAATCGTCATATTTATATAAGGGAGTTTGCTCGCCCTGTAACGTCTCGTAAGGGAGACGTTTGTCTGACCCATAAACGATGGAATGAGGTGTATCTCATAGATTTGTTAATTGCACAATTAACTGATGCTTCAACTCTGGGGATCCAATCATCCCAGTTTGGATAATTTTCATTGAGAATGTACCGTGGTACACTGGGTCACAAAAGTATAGGTGCGTGTGTCAATCGGTAAAGGGGTGGCCTGCAGTCCTAACGGACCCAGGTTCAAATCCCGGCTGGGGCAGGGAACAGTTTAAGGATTTGAAATTCATTAAATCAGGCTTTACTGATTTACCAGAAGACCCGCCGACATCTCGCAAAAATACCCCCGCTAATACCAATACACCAGTCCTGTATGAGACAGCCCTAGCATGTATTCAATATGGACGGTGGGTGTTAGTGCCGAAGTGGTGACCTGTAGAAGTGTATGGTATTTAGGAGGACTGCTGGGACTTGATAGCAGACTGTGAAGCCTATGCCTAGAGTCGGACATATAAAAAAAAAAAAAAATGTGTGAAACATTTGGGACCACAGAACGAAGGTCACTGAAATATAAGTATCCGACCTACCAAACGTTGGTAGCCCTGATGTCGGGAGGTGTTATATATCGCCAACTAGCAATATCCTCTTGCAAACATATAACAAATGTAATGTTTATATAGACAAAAACTGATGATACACAATGAGCCGTTGGTAATGTCAGCAGTTGTTCGAACCTTTTCGGTAGGCATCGCACCCCCTGTGCACCGATACTTTTTTAATAGTGTACATACAGTATATATATATATTGTTACGGTAGCGCCGGCCCGGGGCTATTACAAAAAGACAACAAGTCAGCCTTAGATGATCGGCCTCCACTGCGTTGCAAAAATAACGCAGACCCCGGCACTGACACTCCGCAAACTAGAGAAAAACTGCACAACGGAAGTACTTACTTAAGAACGCAACACTCTGTACTTTGATAATAAAACGGAACAGCCTACCTATAGATCTAGCCTACTATCGCCACTACCGGAAGTAATACCGCCCGAGACAGTATACAGGAACACCTCCCACTTACTTCCGGTGGTGACGACTTTCTACTTAACCCGTGTCCAAGGGGGAACGCAGTTAATGGCTCACGATAGTTCTCACTAGCCTTGTGCAAAGAGATGGGATTAAACAGTGTAGGGGTTAGGGGTGTGTGTGTATGTACGTGTGTTGGGGGAACGTTAATTAAGGCAGCGAGAAACTACGGTGAGCCAGACTGGCCCTCCAAAGACAACAAGGTCACAAAACAAAATAAAATAACTACTTTCCTCAGTCAGCAAACAAATGAGTAAAAATAAACTTAAACAAAAACGCCAGCTCGGCATAAAAATGACTGGGGAGAGAGAGTGTACAAGCACCCGATACTAAAGCTGGCTGGGAAGAGACTGCGCTGATGCCAGGCCCACGCGCAGCCAAGCGCGAACGCATGAATCAGATTAATTAATAAGGAACTTAAATTCGTGCCCCTCTCTCTCTACAATGAATTGGTACTTCTAATGCAAGCAAAACATCATTAAATATACTGGTGGCTCACATAAGACAATCAAAATAATGAAATGCATTCTCAGCATGGTATGAAATAAAATTGCCCTCAGTGGCAGGAACGAAAGAAACAAAAGAACTTGTAACACTCGCTAATTTAAACTCCGCGAATGACACGGATACATACTGCATAATCCCCCTAGCCCAGCTGTAACGGCTGCATCCGTGGGAACGGAAAGGCGAACAGCGTAACACGCCCTTCCCCAAGGGAAAATTTTGAGCCCTGGATCAAAATTTTCGAATCAAGACCCTGACCCCTCCCTGGATAAACAATCAGCAATTACGTTATCAATCCCTTTGATATGCCTAACTTCTAAATTGTACTCTTGCAAAAGCAAACTCCAGCGGGTCAAACGCTGGTTCTTAAATTTGAACTTGTTCAAAAACTGCAGGGGATGATGGTCTGAATAAATCTTGATCACAGGGCCAAAAGGGGGCAGGTAGACAGCAAAGTGTTGCAGGGCCAGGATAATCGCTAATAACTCCTGCTCTATGACGGAATAATTCTTCTGGGCTCTATTAAACTTCTTTGAGAAGTATGATATGGGATGTTCAACCTGGCCCTCATCCGGTTGCATCAACACTGCTCCTACCCCTACTCGACTAGCATCAACTGCCAGCACAAAAGATTTGTCAAAATCTGGTGCACGCAATATAGGGTGGTGGCACAGCAGAGACTTAACAGTAGTAAAAGCTTGCTCACACTCGGCTGTCCACTGCCACTTCTTATCCTTGCGCAATAAGTCAGTAAGAGGGGCAAGCACTGTGGAGTAATTCCCAATAAATCGTCTGTAATAGCCGATCATGCCCAAAAATCGCTGGAGGGCACGGCGACACTGGGGTGCTGCAAAGTTGGAAATGGCATCCACCTTAGCCCGAGGTGGAGCCACTTGCCCATGTCCTACAACAAATCCAAGGTACTGGACCTTAGCACGTACGAACTCGCACTTGTCCAAGTTGACTACTAAGCCAGCTTCCTCCAACCGCTTAATGAGCATTTCCACATGATCAAGGTGCTCCTCCCACTTGGTGTCATACACAATGACATCATCGATGTAAACGACACAATTAGGTATGCCATCCACCACTTTATCCATAAGCCTCTGGAAAGTGGCTGGAGCATTCTTCAATCCATAAGGCATCACCTGGCACTGATATACTGCACCACTGACAACAAAGCTAGCCACTTGTTTAGCCCGTTCCGTCAGCGGGACCTGCCAGTATTCCTTTACTAAGTCAAGTTTGGTGATATAAGTGGCATTTCCCACCTTGTCCACGGAGTCATCGACCCGAGGCAAGGGATAAGCATCGGTCTTAGACAGTGAGTTAACCTTCCGGAAGTCCACACACAACCTAACCTTCCCATCTGGCTTCGGCTGCAAAGTAACTGGTGAACTCCACTCACTGAAACTCCTCTTGATCAATCCATGGTCCAACATATACTTGATCTCATTATCGAGAGCTTTCTGTCTGATAGGGTTGATGCGGTAGGGAGCTAATTTTACAGGCTTACTATCCCCAACGTCAATGTCATGAGTAGCCCAAGTTGTCAATCCCGGTGAATCTCCAAAAACTTTCGGATGTTTCCATAATCTGTTGCACAGCTCTTCTCGCTTTACTGGATGAAGGTGTCGCAATTTCTCCACCAGAGCTGCATAACCATTGCCCTCCCATAGGTCAGCTGGTAACATCTCACCACGACTAAGCTCTTCCTCCTGCTCCTCCAACTCACTACCAACCACCAAAACTACAGGAGCGCTCTCCCTGGTTCCCTCAACGTCCACTCCAAAGTCACCTTCCAGGGACTGTGGCTGTAACCCTGGTCCACTACTCACATTACCGGCACCAACAGCTCCCTCCACAGCACGTTCCTTTGATGCCACGTCCTCCTTTCCCCGTCCTTCACATCCCCGGTGAGAGACATCAGCAGTCATCCCACAATGAGAATCAACTGGGCGGTAGTATGGCTTCAACATATTAATGTGGCACAACTGAGTACTCTTCCGCCTATCTGGGGTAACAATTAGATAGTCAAGTTCCCCAACTCTCTTCTTCACAATATAAGGACCACTGAATCTAGCCGCCAGAGGTTTTCCTTGCATGGGCAGCAGTGCCAAAACTTCATCTCCTTGCTTAAACTCACGACTTCTGACCTTCTTATCGTAATGAGCCTTCATTTTCGCTTAAGCCCCGATTAGATGGTCACAGGCAAGCTCTAAAGCGCAATGCAGTCTCTCCCGAGTGCGGCAGACATAGTCAAGCATGGATTCCTGGTTGCCAGATTTGTTGTTACTCCAGGCCTCTCGCACCACATCCAAGGGACCACGAACTCTGTGCCCAAACACTAACTCATTGGGTGAAAACCCTAACGACTCAGTTGGTACCTCTCTCACTGCAAACATAACAAAGGGTACCGCTAGGTCCCAATCCTTTCCACTATCATAGCAGAAGGTGCGCAGCATGGTCTTTAAGGTCTGATGATGCCTCTCCAGGGCACCTTGTGACTGCGGATGGTAGGCACTGGACAAACTGTGTTTGATGCCCAACTCTGTCATTGTCTGCTTAAACAAATTAGATGTAAAATTTACTCCACGGTCTGACTGCAACTCCTTGGGCAGGCCAAAATGAGTAAAGAACAGGATAAGTTGCTTGACTACTGACTTCGCCTGCATGCTTCTGATTGGTATAGCCTCTGGGTATCGCGTTGTAACATCCATTATGGTTAACAAATACTTGTTTCCAGCAGAAGTAGGAGGTAAAGGGCCCACAATATCAATGATTACCCGGGTAAACGGAGGTTCAACTGCAGGAAAGGGAGTCAAAGGGGCCACAGGAAGAACTTGATTAGGCTTGCCCACTATCTGACACGTGTGACAGCTCTTGATGTACGCAGCAACTTGTCCCGGCATACTTGGCCACCAAAAGTTATATCTTAAGCGCTGCACTGTCTTTCTGTTTCCCAAGTGACCTGCTAAAGGTCCCTCATGTGCTAACTGTATTAACGGCACCCTATACTGCACAGGCACCACCACCTGCACTAACTCACCCACTCCTCCATCCATCGTGGCGCCAGTGGGCGTCCATCGGCGATGTAAAACATTGTCTTTAATCAGGAACTCCTCCTTACCACATTCCATACTTCTTTCTTCCCCTACTCGAGCAAACAAGGGCTTTAATGTCACATCCTCCTGTTGCTTCACCCTCAATTCTGCTGACCCAACACCCGCCAGCTCTACTGAGGACTGAGATAAGGGACTGGTCGGGACACTGGATTGCGAAGGGCAATCAATCTCAGCGTCACCTCTAATACACTCGACAGGGGGAGGAATGTCAGATTCCACACTGACATCATCACCTCTACCCTCAACAGAGGCACTCTGTTCCTCAGGCGCGTTTGACGGTGGTCCTGCATCCCCGCAGTCGACCCCAGCGTCCTGAAATTCTTCTAATTCAGTCGGTGGGCTGGGTTCAGTCTCCACACAGACACACTCAGCACCACCTCTAGTGTCCTGAGTGGGAAGTGGGGCGGCACCCATGCACGCATTCCCACTCTCCTCACCCACCACAGCAACACTCTGCTCACTAGGTTCCTCCATTGGTGGCCCTGCCTCATCACAGTCGACCCCAAGAACCTGTGACTTCACCAGTTCTTCCTCCCGGGCTGCAACCTGTGCCATAGATCGTGTAATTGCACAGACCGGGAACATGGCTTCCACTTCTGCATCAACTTCAATACCAATTTCTGGGGCGTCAAAACACTTCTCTGCCACAACTGGTGGGGGAAGAGATGGAAATACTTTCTCTCCAGCCAGGTCATTCCCCAGCAGAAAATCAACCCCCTCTAGTGGCATTACATCAGCAACAGCTACTTGAGCTGCAGCCTGAACAATGGGGCAATCGAGTTCCACATGAACATAATCATAGTATTCATCTGAGTTCATGCCTCTACACAGCACATACTTCCCTGAGTTTACAGGCCCTCCAGTCACGTTTCTGCACACAGACTGTTGTGCACAGGTATCACGAGCCACAGTAACTGGATAACTGATCCCATGAATTTTCACTGTGCCGTGACATATAAAAGGTTTACACCAGTCTAGGGACGATTTCTGAGGCAGTTCATCCGGAGGTGGCGTAGCATGTTGGGTAACCTTTTCAGCCTGAGCTGGCAGCGAGCACAGCCGGCTGCACTCCAGCTTTCCACAGACTTCTCCCTCACCGTTACCACTCTCCCAACTCCTCTCGTTCACCTGACTCGAACCTACAATTAGTGCCACTGGTTTGGCATTTTGGGAGGCCTTCCACTTAGAGCAGTTAGGCTTGATGTGCCCACTCTGTTTGCAAAAGTAACAAACTAGCTTCGAACTGGATACAGGGCTCTTTCTCCCTGAATTCTTTTTCTCCTCTGTACTTCCCTTGGACTGATTCACGGGAGATTTATCCCAGGCAGGGCCACTCACAGTCCTCTCCCTGGAATACTGAAAATTAGCATACTTGACCCCCATACTCCGCAAGGCAAACACCCGGTCATCAGCCCACGTCGCTGCTTCCTTCACGGTCTTAAATCTCTTCTCCCTAATTTTAACACCAATTTCTTTGTCAGCCATGTTGGTAAAATGTTCCATCAAAAGCAGTTCACGCACCTCGTTATACGAAGTGGCGCTCTCACTCAGCAACCACTCGTCTAACCTCTCCTCCAGATACCTAGCGTAGGCCATATAGGTGTCAGCAGGCCTTTTCCGAGCACCACGGAACAACAACCGATAAGCCTCTGGTCTAAGTTCATATGCCTTCAGGATAGCTGTTTTAAATTCATCATAATCATCTACATCCTCAGGGCTCAACCTATTATACACTTCCAAAGCTTTTCCCTTCAGCACATTAGATACCAACCCCACCCAGCGCTGCCTGGGCCACTCAAACTCCCTAGCCTTCTTCTCAAATCTAACAAACCATTCTGTCACCTTCAACTCATCAAATGCTGGCACTAATTTTAGACTCCTTGAGAACCAACTCTCCCTATCCTCAGCACGGCCTGAGGTTTGGGTATCTGAAGTTGGTCTATTGGCAGTCACCTCCAAACGAGTCTTCTCCAGCTCAAATCGCATTTTTTCACGCTGCAACTCCATCTCCCTCTCTTCTTTCTCTCTTGCACGCTGCATCTCCCTCTCTTCCTTCTCTCTTGCACGCTGCATTTCCCTCTCTTCTTTTGCACGCTGCATTTCCATCTCCATCTTTTTCAACTCCAACTGCAACTGAGCCTCCGGTGACATTCCACTCCGGGTATATGGGAGTGGAATGAACAACTCCAGGGAAAGCACCAGACATACCTGGGGGAACTGCTCTAAACTGGCTCGGCGGCATCATAGATGGTAATAGTGGGGTAGCGAAACGAGGCAACTCAGCACCATAGTCAAACTCAGGGCTCACACGAGGAGTACCTTTGCTATGTGCCTCTCGTTGTTCCATATTTTCCATATCCACAGGTGACTCAGCACGTACGCGATCTGGTGTAGACACGCGTGACTCCATGGCGACAATTCAATGGCAGTACTGAATAATGAAATACTAATGCTGACTGAGAAACTACACACACATCAACTCACCTCAAAGCACAGAGAACGCCAAGGTAACGATATCCTAGCAAGAAGAAGGCACTGTTAGGATATCCTGATGCGAGGTCACCACTGTTACGGTAGCGCCGGCCCGGGGCTATTACAAAAAGACAACAAGTCAGCCTTAGATGATCGGCCTCCACTGCGTTGCAAAAATAACGCAGACCCCGGCACTGACACTCCGCAAACTAGAGAAAAACTGCACAACGGAAGTACTTACTTAAGAACGCAACACTCTGTACTTTGATAATAAAACGGAACAGCCTACCTATAGATCTAGCCTACTATCGCCACTACCGGAAGTAATACCGCCCGAGACAGTATACAGGAACACCTCCCACTTACTTCCGGTGGTGACGACTTTCTACTTAACCCGTGTCCAAGGGGGAACGCAGTTAATGGCTCACGATAGTTCTCACTAGCCTTGTGCAAAGAGATGGGATTAAACAGTGTAGGGGTTAGGGGTGTGTGTGTATGTACGTGTGTTGGGGGAACGTTAATTAAGGCAGCGAGAAACTACGGTGAGCCAGACTGGCCCTCCAAAGACAACAAGGTCACAAAACAAAATAAAATAACTACTTTCCTCAGTCAGCAAACAAATGAGTAAAAATAAACTTAAACAAAAACGCCAGCTCGGCATAAAAATAACTGGGGAGAGAGAGAGAGTGTACAAGCACCCGATACTAAAGCTGGCTGGGAAGAGACTGCGCTGATGCCAGGCCCACGCGCAGCCAAGCGCGAACGCATGAATCAGATTAATTAATAAGGAACTTAAATTCGTGCCCCTCTCTCTCTACAATGAATTGGTACTTCTAATGCAAGCAAAACATCATTAAATATACTGGTGGCTCACATAAGACAATCAAAATAATCAAATGCATTCTCAGCATGGTATGAAATAAAATTGCCCTCAGTGGCAGGAACGAAAGAAACAAAAGAACTTGTAACACTCGCTAATTTAAACTCCGCGAATGACACGGATACATACTGCATAATCCCCCTAGCCCAGCTGTAACGGCTGCATCCGTGGGAACGGAAAGGCGAACAGCGTAACAATATATATATATATATATATATATATATATATATATATATATATATATATATATATATATATATATATATATATTATTCTGTCTTTCCACCAATTCACTGAAAGCTGGATGGTAGGCCAAGCCATTAGCGTTCTTTATATTGAATTGTTTACATATTTCTTGCAAAATTTCAGAGTTAAATACACCACCATTTTCACCTATTAGCGCCTATGGTGTGGTGAGCCTGTAGTTAACACCATCAGTGAATACCCGCGCGTCTGTTTCTGCTGTTTTATCCTTAACTGGAACCAAGATCACATATCGTGAGAAATGATCAGTGGCAACAAAAAAGATATTGATTGTGATTGGTAGTTAGGGGTAATTTAAGTATATCAACAGCGACAATGTCCTTATTGTTGGCTAGGTATAGGATATTGTCCTAGAGGTGCAGGTGATAACGTGTAACCTTTGTGTCTTGCACATGACTCACATTTGTCTATGTGATTACGTATGTCTTTGCGTAAAATTGGCTAATAATATGACATCCGGGCCTGCTTGACTGTCCTGTCCTTGCCAGGGAGCACTGCATGTGGACATTCGTGTTTTATCCTTAAAATGTGAGGTATCATTGTTCTAGAAATAACTAATTGCCTAAAAATTTTTCGATGATTTGACTGTCCTGGATTTAGCCTATATAAGGCGTTGTTTACCACTGTGAATTATTTAAGTGGTACATGAAACTTGGGTAATGGTACATCATCGCCTGACTCGAGATTATATATTACTTTAGACCAGTGTTTCCCAAACTTTTTCTCTTCATTGTCCACTGATGGGAATCATGACATCCTCATGGCCCCCCTTCAGTTTTCTTTCAAGCTCCTCACAAATAATGATGAAAAAAAAAAACTTTTGGTGCTCACCATTATTTTCACGCTTACAACTATCAGTCACAGCACATATTTTGTTACATATCAGTGGAATGGATGCCACTGTTTGCTTTTAGTCAGTCGACTGATTCGGAATTGAGTCACTGATAACGCACACCTCACATCTGGGACCACACCCAACCAGTTTCGGCTTTTATTTTTATGCGCAGAAGGGTGGAGAAACCAGATTCACATAAATATGCGGTGGAAAATGACAAGATTACTCTAAGTGCGATTTCACCGACACACTCAGATTTACTACTTACACTAGCCCGCCATGGCCCCCCTAAAATCCTGCCGTGGTCTCCCTTAAGGGCCATGGCTCCCATTTTGGGAACCAGTGCTTTAGACCATACCGGATCCTGTCTCTGTGCCTGTGAGATTTCTTTATTTGTAAGGATTGATTCACCATTGTTAGAGCGTGATTCACGTGGACTTATTGTAGCGATATTGGCTGACTTATTGCGCTATAAAGCATCTGCTGCCAAATTTACTTTACCTTTTATATAGTAAATATTAACACTGTAAAGGCTTGTGACCTGTGTGTAGGTGAAATCGTATCCATACCCAAGGTCACGAAACTTCTGTAGAGCAGATATTACCACTAAGGCTTCTTAGTCTGTTGTACAGCAATTTTTCTCTGCTCTTTTGTCTAATGACAAAAGCAATGAGTTGGTATTTTCCTCGTTTATCCTATTGCATCAATACAGCACCTAAACCTTTGAGGGAGGCATCTGTGCAAATTATGAATGGTTTGAAGTTAGGATAGGCCAAGCAAGGTACTCATGTATTTTATCTTTTATTTCATTAAATGCTAATCTTTGTTCCTCTCCCCACTGGAATACCGCTTGTTTTTTTCAGTAGGTGGAAAAATGGTTCTATGCGAGAGATTTGTTGTATGAAAGATCTGTTGTAGCCTGCAAGACCTAAAAAATGACTTACTTCATCCCTTTGTTGGTTCAGGGAAATCCCTTACTGCTTGTATTTTGTCCTCAGAGGTGTGGATCCCCTCGGCATCTAGTCTGTGGCCTAAGAATTTAGTTTCCTTAAGGCAAAAAATTTACATTTAGACTGTTTAATGTCTAAACCAGCTTTGGCTAACTGTGTAGGAGCTGGTCTAATTTCTGTAGGTGTTCATCTATTGTGTGTGCGTTGCAATTATGATGTCGTTCAAGTACACAAATATACAATCACCTAATATTCCTGATAGTACGCTGTTCATTAATTATTGGATTGTGCCGGGCACTGTCCTTAATCCCATCTGCATTCTTTTATACTGATAATGCCCATTGTCTGTGGAGAAAGCAGTGTATTTGCAGGATTCTTTATCTAATCCTATCTGATAATAGCCAGTTAATAAATCGATTGTAGAAAAGATCATATTTTCCGGTCGAAAGTCGTGCAGGACATCACTTAACCCTGTCGTGGGAAAACAATCAGGAATGGTTTCCTGATTAAGTTTGCGATAATCAACAATTGCCCTCATTTCCCCGTTTTGTTTAGGTACAAAGAAGAGTGGTGCGTTCCATGGGGATACTTAAGGTTCAGTGATGTCCAGACTTAACATTTCATCCACATACTGCTTTGCTAGTGCACGATGTTTGTGTGAAACTCTATACGCTGGGACATAGATTGGTTGTGTATCCTGTTTTACGTCAATATACAATAGTGTTGGATTAAATTTCTACACCCTAAGTTTTCACCAGGTAATGCGACGGCTTGTCGGTGCTACAGTAGTAAAACTTATAAATCATTTTCCACATCAGAATTATCTGAGTAGACCAAATGCTCCTTTATACACTCTCCGACGAGTTTGCTCTGCTCCACGCTCCTGCTACTGTCACTACGCGTATAGGAGCTGGGCAAACTTCTAACCTACAAATACAGATTATTTTTTTAATCTTCACATCTCCATTCATGGTGTTAGCTAAAATGACAATGGTCTTACCCTTGTCATTTATGTAACACAGGGTACTTTCTATCAAAAGGCCATTTATTCTAATAGTTTCTTCTAATACAATGACATTACCATT
Organism: Coenobita brevimanus; assembly: GCF_032717465.1. NCBI lineage: Eukaryota > Metazoa > Arthropoda > Malacostraca > Decapoda > Coenobitidae > Coenobita > Coenobita brevimanus. Next base: position 19,690,766 of record NC_136968.1, on the reverse strand, counting down.
TCTTAATTTACTCTTAATCATCACTTGCATGAATGATTTTAGTGATAAATTTATACCATAATTAATGCTTGCTGGGTGAGTGAGCGAGTCACGACTGGATTGTGGGTGAGCGGGTGAGAGGTGGGAGTCAGCTTATGAAGGCTGGTCTAAGTGCCCGTTTTCTTTGAGAGATTGTATGTCAGACTCTAAATTCTTTGTGTTGTGTGTAATAGCTCTTGTGACTCTAGTTTTTCTACAGTTGTTGGTTATAGTATCAGGAGATGAATTTTCCTCTATGAATTCGCTGTCACAGTTAATTTCATTGAAATGGGGCATCAATATTATATTTTGTGTTCTCATTGCATTTAGTCCAAGCAGCATATTTCCTTTAATTGAGAATTCTTCTACTACATAAAAGGTGGTAGTGCATGATTTTGTGGTCTCTGTGAATTTCGTGTTTAACTCAATCATACCAATAACCGGCATTTCATTACCATCCACTGTGTATAGATTTAAAGTCTGAATGTTCCAAAAAGTCACTTTTCTTCTATTTCAAAAAATTCTTTTTAACTCATCTTGTGATTAAATTCATTGCTGGACCTGAATCCAAAAATAATGAATTCCCTTCCCCTTGACATGCAGCAGAGACGAAAATGCTTCCATTTTCAATAATACTTCCTATGTTTACTACTTGTTTATTTGGTTGATTTATGTGTTGTCATCTTTTGTGTTGGTCCGACCTTCCCTCGACCTATAGATGGATAACCAATTTTCCTATTGTTTTACAGTCTGAGGTCCAGTGACCGGAAGATTTATGGTTCCTGCAATATGGTTCAAACCCTTTTGCCATTTGCCTGTCTTCTTTATTCCTAATGTAACACTCAGCTTTTGTGTGACCAGGATTTGCGTTATAGTAACAAAGCGTGTTACTGGTATTCAACCTACGATGTGATTTTCCATTTGTTTGTCTCTGCCAACCGATGTCTACTGGGACTTCGGGCTGACTCTTATACCGCCCTGTTACCTGGTGTGCAGAAACGAGTCCATGAGCTAACTTGACTATTTGTTCGTGAACTAATCATGACTGACTCTTGTCCTTGCCAGGACTTATTAATTTTATCCCTGCTACGATTTCTGGCACTTTGATTCCTGTCCTGTTGGCCTGTGATGTGTCAGTTACGCCAGCTTTGCTGCTATTTAATTCCACCTCTTAAATTAATCAAGTAGACACTTCCCTGGATTATGTGGGATGGTTTTGGCGATTTTTAACTCCATTTCAGGAAATTGGCATAGGGCTGATATGTAGCCAATGATGTCAACGACATACACTGGTGATACATTATCATCAGCTGTGTCCCAGTTTGAGTTTTCTAGGCTAGCTAACAAGGATTTCTTAACAGTGGAAATATCTGCTATTATTTCTCCTAGATCTGAGCCTGAGTGTATTTACCTTAGTAGGTCTACAATATTGTGTAATTCTGGAGTTAAACCACCAAGAATATACCTGCCTCCAGAGAATTTCCTGAGAAATTCCGTCTTAAACTACTCAGATCTTGAAGCTTTCAACAGCTTGTCTGACTTGAGCAAATTGCCAGCTGGGCATCGTTCTTGGTTTATTCTAGCTGAAATAACAGCCATTTTTCCTTTCACATTTGTAATGTGTCTCCTAATGAAATATTGCTGACACTGCACAACAAGTCTATTTCAGTCTTGTTTTTTTCAGTACCGGAGAATTTTGTGAGATCATTGTCTTCATTAAAAAAAAAAAAAAAAAATGGAATTGGAGTGTCAGAAATTCTTATATACAAGTCGTGACTCCTCACTCGGAGCACCAAAAAATGTCAGAAAATTATTTATATACTCCTTTAGCTAATTCACATATGTCTCTTAGAAGGATTAGGAGTAACTGATACTCCAACTCACCTAGTTATTGTTCTTCTATCTCCTAGCTAATTCCCCATTGAATTGGCCAATTCGTAAAGGTTACATAGCTAGAAAGAGTCGGACAACAGATGACAAGCCTGATGTTTAGGTCGGTTGCCTGGGCTTCCAAGCGTCCTTGATGTGCGTATTTACAGCGTACTAACTCGGCGAGTTTTGGTAGCAGAGTGACTAACATGACAAGCTTCTTTCCCTCATAGGATCTGAAGAGGTGCAAACTATTTATTAATTACAATGTTAAATACAGTTAGATTACATCATGATATATACAAGGTGAATCTAACTAATTAATCTTAGTTTTACTTAAACTAAAGCCAAGCCAAATATTCCCTTTATCTATATAAATATGTTAAACTCACATCTGCTTTTCATGTGCGGCTTTTCATCCTCAGGACACGTTATCTACCACACAGACACAGTTTAGGTCAATGGAACTTTCCAAAAAAATTACATGTATTTACAATATAGTTGTCCACAAGGGTTAAACGCAGTAGCATTGAATTTGTTCATAATGAGAATTATTAAAGAGAACGCAATCTCTGGGTTATAAAAACAGCTTGAACAGTTATTTACACTCTCTAGGTTTCCCTCAGCTTCTAACCAGGGACGACTATTTTAAAAAGTAGAGTGTAATTGCTCTGGGGGAAGATATTTCCCACAGTTTTGGGGCAGGGCGAAATATGATACGCTGTATCATGTAATGTGACCCTTAGCCAGGAGTTCTCTCCATAAGTCTCGAGAACCCTGTGCAGCGGTTCATCTAGGTCGCGCATCTTGACCCATTTGGTCTCCACCATTCACTATCTCCGGGGTAGCTGTTAACTCAAGGGGTACCAGTTCATCAATAGTTTTTATGCTGGAATGTCCCCTACATTTTATTTTTACGAGTTTCAGCACCCCCTCTGAATCTGGATGCGTGGAGATCACTTTAGCTAATGGCCACTGGGATCTTGGTTGTTCTGTTTTTACTAAGACCACATCTCCTATGTTTATAACAGACTTGTTGCTGGCAGCCTGAGCCCCATAAAATCTTTCTCGTAGGCTCAAAAAATATTCTTTGCTCCAATGTCTATTTCAAGTATCCAATATATTTTTCAGACGGTGATATCCCTCCCGCAGATGTTGTCCTAATTAATTATTTTCTATGGTAGGATTATCTACTTCCTCCTGGATATCAACACAAGGCACTAGATGGAGCTTTCTGCCATATAACATATGAGCCGTTGTCAGTGCTTCAATCGATACACTAGTGTCCTCTAGATAGGTTAGGGATCTATCATTAATCCTAGCTTCAGTTTCATTTAGCACTGTTCTTAGCGCTTCTCTTGTGATCTTGGTTCTGTGTAAGGTTTTCCAAAGGCAGTTCTTCACAGTACCAATCATTCGTTCGGTAAATCCATTTTGTCATGGCGCTCTTGGAGCTATGAACTGCCCCGTAGAATTTCGGATTCCCAGCACCGACTTAACCTTTGGTTTATTCATTATATTTAAAAGCAGAGGTGCTGCTCCAACAACATTGGTTCTGTTGTCGCCTATTAATTTTTCAGGACAAGACCTTCTAGCGGCAAATCTTCTAAATACGCTCAGGAATGTCTCTGAACTCAAATCTTCTGCCATTTCTAGATGGATTGGCCCTTGTGTACGTGCAAGTAAACAGACCTATGTACACCTTATGGGGAGTTCCCTCACCCGTAACAGTTATAGCCCCTCTGTAATCTACTCCAGTTACCTTGAATGGCCGACTTACATTTACCCTATCCCTTGGTAAGGCAGGTGGTCCTGGATAGTCATATGGGCGTTGTTCATACCTCCTACATGTAATGCAACCTTTGAGATATTTCTTTATGACCTGTCTACCCTTAGGGATCCAATACCTTTCCCGGATTCAGGCCAAAGTCTGCGGCACACCTCCGTGAAGAGTCAAACCATGGGCTTCCTTTACATTTAACTGTACAAAATAATCGCTCTTAGGTAATAATATGGGATGTCTAGTTTGGTGGGGCAAATCAGCCTTTTATTATTCGGCCTCGGCATCTAATTAGACCCTTGCCGTCTAAGAACAAACCTAAATCTCTTATCAGCTTTTTCTTGTTACCAGTGCCTTTGCCTAAAAGATCATATATCTCTCCGTAATAATCCCTTTGTATCCCTTTCAGGCAATATTCCGTGGGATGTAACTTCTGAAACGCCACCTTCTGATTCAAAAATTCAACAACTAATTAAAGTGTTAATAAGTTGTCTTATTGATGAAAATCTACTAATGTCAGTTAATTCTGGCTCAGGTACTACAGGATCCAAGTTTACTACACCAACCTCAGCAATACTGTTTCTGTTCAGGTCAATCTTTAGTGAGTAACCATTTAGGACCTTTAAACCACAAGTTATCTTTGATCAGTCTCTTTACAGTCGAACCTCTCGAGAGCAGGTCAGGATACATGCATGAACTGAAATTTGGAAGACAGCTCTTTAATAGTCTTCACTCAATTCTGGACGAAAGGAATTTTACTGTTTTCCTTCCCTATCCAGTAAAGACAAATCTCACTGTCAGTCATATATAGATATCCTCAAACTGAGTATCAAGAATAGTGGTCAAATACCTGGCCAATTTAGTTCCTACTTCTGTGGAAGCCAATTTTATTTGAGGTAGGGTTCTTCCTTTAATTGGCGCAACTCTGCCTTTGGACATAATAATCTTACTATCATCCCCTGTTGCGCAATAAGCTACTGCTCCATAGACCCTTTGAGAAGCATCACAAAATATGTGTAAGTGCCACTTCTCATTACTGTTTATTTTCCTAGGAATACATATGCATGATGTGGTTTCAAACTCCTTTCTAATCTGTTCCCAATGTTCCACATATATCTCACCTAATTAAGAGTCCCAGTCTAACCTTTCTCGCCAAGCCTCCTGCACTAAACATATGCCCCTAATAACTATAGGACTGACCATCCTAATGGGTCAAATAACATGGAGACCTGACTTAACAAGGACCTCTTGGTGAGAGTGACATCAGAGAACTTAACTGGTTTCAAACTTATTTCATCAGCTCTTGTATCCCAGTTAAGACCCAACATATTTTGAGTTTTGGGAATGTCATTATTTGGATAGTCCTCTTGTATTTTATCCCTCAAAAGCGGTGAATTTGTATTCCAGCTCTGTAACGGCAAATTTTGCCTTCCCACATTCGGAATTGGCTACTTCATAAGCCTTCAATGCTTCCGACTCCGTATCAGCAACACCTTGCAAATTATTCATATAAAAATCCTGCCATATTTCTAGGCATTTGGCATTTGCAAAATGATGGTTTAAAGTGTTGCAAAGTAGGAAAAGACTAGCACAAGAGCCAAAGAGCACCGATTGGAAACAAAGTTTACAATGGACTATCCTCATTTTCAGGGTCTTGAGGCCAGAGGAATTTTGTAAATTTCCTATCCTCCTCCCTCAGTCCTATTCTGAGCAAGGCCTTACTAATGTCTGCTATGTAAGCATAAAATTTCTCTCTAAATCTTAATAACACATTCCCTAACTTCTCTGTTAGTGTAGCTCCGGAGTATAGGCAATCGTTCAAGGTAGCTGATCCCTTGGACGCTTTATTACTACAATTGAATACCATCCTTATTGGAGTAGTTACTGAATCTTTGCTTACAGCATGATGTGCTAAATAATGTCCTTCCTTGTGGTTAACAGGGAATTTTACCTCTTCTATAAATTTATTCTTCAACTGATCCTTTATAATATTATCATATATGGTTAGATGTTCTGGTTTATCTTTCACCTTTCTTAGAAGAGAATTTAACTGAGCCTTAGCTGCTTGGTAATATGTTGGTAACTCCGACTGGTTTAGTTTCCATGGTATTCCTACCCAATACTGTCCATTCTTAAATACACAGACTTGTTATACAAATCCAAAGTTATTTTACCTTCAGGGGTTGGTTCCTCAGAGAGTATTCCTAAACTGTCTAGGACCCATAATTTGTGTACAGGTTCAATATTTTCATCCAAAAAGTCTGCATCTATTCTAGCTACCATCAATGACTGTGTGGGAGTAATAAAGACTGAGTCTACTAGTTTAGCCTCTCCTTTAGCTTGTTTTGGAAAAGGCAACTGACCCATAATAAGATTACCTCCTGGACTCTTGAACAACTGTACCGTATTCTTCTTGAAAGTCCTATGTAGGAATCTTCAACAGTAATCCGAACCAATTATGATTTTTATGGGACCCACAGTATCTTAGTCCACATTCCGTTTAGCCAACGTTATCCCTGAGCTTTGTAAATGATCAGAGGTTTCCTTCATTCCTTTTATATATATATATATACTTGTTTCCATATTATCCAGTATAGTTGCTGTTATACGGCATTTATATCTGCCTAGTTGTATTACAGGTCTAACTAAATCAAAGGACTGAGCTTCCTTAGTAGTAAAGAATCCTGTAATGGCTAGATTTACCTTGCCAATAATAGGTAACCTTAATTTCTTCACAATCTCCGCATAAATGAAGGTTTTCTGAGCACCCATATCAAAAAGAGTACATGCTAATAGGTTTCTGTTCTCAATCACTACCTTCACATCTGCTATTGGAACTGCAGCTGGCATTACTACTGGAGTATTCCCCTTAGGAATTTTCATATTGACACTTGCAGGTTTAGGAACCTCATTTTTCATCCTTGGGCTTAAAAGCACGATGATGTTGATCCCTTTTACATTTGAGAGTAAAATTTAATTTTGTCTTGCAGTCTGCGGAAATATGCTTGGAGTTCATACAGATTATACAACACCAAAGTTCCTGTTGCTTTCCTACTCCAGAAGCATAATCAGGATAATGTTAACAAGATGCACTGGAATGTTGCTCACCACAAAATGCATAAACTTTCATGTCCCTTACCATGGAAGGTTTTACTTCCTTATTTTCATCAGCTTCTCTATTCCTTGTCTTTAATATTTTATCCTCAGCCTTTAAAGAGCTAAGGAAAGTACCTATCTCTTTTTTAGGCACAGATTTAGCCTTCTCTGACTTAGGTGTCACAACCAGTTGGTTAGTGTTTTTTTTCTTTATTTCAGTCTTCTGTTTAATCTCAGCAGGCCTTACTGTTCCTTGCAAATGTTTAGAGAGTTGCATTAAGCCTTCTTCAATCTCATCACAGGAGAAATTATCCTTTTGGTACCTACCGTATGAGGTATCCTTGGTTTTTGGTGGAAGCTTTAAGGACACAATTCTAGAAAGCACCCAATCTGCTGCCTTAATATCTTTGTAAGTACCTAAAGCCTTTAAATTACAACTCATTGCAATTCCAAAATTTTGCAATGAATCACAATCATGTTTAGGTATAGGTAATTCAAATAGAGCCTTCAGTAATTGGGTGATAACCTGCTCCTTGTCTTCGTAGTTTTAACTAAGGATAGTCAAGGCCACATCATAGTTGTTTTCTTTCACTTGTAATTCTTTTATCAGCTTATAAGGTGTTCCCTTGACCTGTCCTAACAGATATTTGAGTTTGCACACATTAGGGAGATCTGTTCTAGCATGAACTAAGCATTTGAAATGATCGCAAAAGAATTTCCAATTTTGCTCCCCATCAAACTCCAGAAGCGTAATTTGTGGTAGCTCAGCTTTACTCCGCTGTTCCACAGCTTGTATTTTCGCGGCAGTTTCAGCCAATTTTGACTCTAGTAACTTCACTATGGTTAAATATTCTTCTAATTTATCTTAAAATTTTGGAGTCTCTGATTCAAAGAGATCTTTATCATCAGCTTTTAATATGGCCGTTTCTAAATTTACGCAACCTTCTTCATACTTAGTTCATCGGTCTTTCAGTATATTTAGGAGACTATTTACTTTCTCCCTGGACAGAGATGTTTCATCTAACGATTGTTTGCAATCATTTATGGCTCTTGTTACCCATCTTGCCTTTCTGCTAGAAGATCTCTGTAACAAGGAAATAGACATGTTGACTGATTTCTATCTATCTATCTATTGCCAGACGCCTCAATCCCGTTTGGGGTGGCCACAAACAAATTGCCTCCAAGTCGCCCTGTCCCCCGCCATCTCACTGCCCTACTCCCAACTCACACCCCCCTCTGTCATATACCTCTCCACCCCATCCCTCCATCTCATCCTCGGCCTCCCCCTCCCTTTTCCCTCCTCCACCTCACTCACATACACTCTCTTCGTCAGTCTTTCACCTTCCATCCTCTCCACATGGCCAAACCACCTCAGTGTGTTCCTCATAACGCTTGCTATCACATTCATATCCACACCACAACGCTCCTTTATATCCTCATTCGTCAGCCTGTCTCTCAATGTGCCTCCACAGGCTCCTCTTAAATAACTCATTTCCACTGCTCTCACTCTTGACTTGTGTCCCTCCAACAACGTCCAATCTTCACTTCCGTACGTTAGAGTTGGTATCACAATACTGTCATATAGTAACTTTTTCACTTACATGCTCACTTCCCTGTTTCTTATCACTGCTTTCAAAGAACCAGCAAGCATTCTTCCCTGCTGTACCCTTTCACGCACTTCACCCTCCAAACCTCCATCCTTACTCATCACACTACCCAAGTGCTTAAACGTACTCACATTTTCCAATTCCTCACCATCCAACCTCGGTGTACATTCACTGACTTCACCTCTCTCAAAGACCATCACTTTACTCTTCCCTACATTCACCTTTAGATTCCGTTTCTTACACACTTTCCCAAACTCATCCACCAAGCCTTGCAGCTCCCCTTCGTCTTCACTCAACAACACAGTATCATCTGCAGACAACAGTACAGGGAGTTTCCAAACACTATCCTGTCTCACCAGGGCCACTCCAACATCCACTACCCTACCTTGTACCTCTTTTATTACCCCATCCATGTAAAGATTGAACAACCATGGAGACATGACACATCCCTGTTTCAACCCAAATTTCAAAGAGCAAAATTCACTTAGTTCACCATCCACACGCACTGCAGCCTTCGCACCATCGTACATACTCTTCACAACATTCAACAACTTCCCATCTAGTCCATATATTCTTAACACTTTCCACAATCCTTGTCTATCCACCCTGTCATATGCTTTCTCCAAATCCACGAAAGCCGCGTACAACTTCTTTCCCTTCTCTAGAAACTTTTCCACTAAAGATCTAAGAATGAATATCTGATCTACACAACCTCTTCCCTTCCTAAAGCCTCCCTGTTCTTCTCCAACTAATTTTTCTGTTCTTTCTCTAACTCTATCTATAAGTATCCTACAATACACTTTTCCTGTTATACTAAGAAGACAAATGCCCCTATGATTACCACACACTTCTTTTTCCCCTTTTCCTTTGTACAAGGGAATAATTACACCTGACTTTCAATCCTCCGGGACTCTACCTTTCTCCCAGGCCAATCTGCACATCTTCCACATCTATTCTACTACTATCTCTCCCCCATGCTTCAGCAGTTCACCACACACTCCATCAATTCTTGGGGCTTTCCCAGATTTAACTTTCTTCATTGCTTCCACAACTTCTATCCTACTGATTTCTTCCTGTCTTCTCACCTCCCTCCTTCTCCCAGCCATTCCCCAGCCACTTATACTCGCATTACTTCCATCCTCTATATTCAACAATTCCTTAAAGTGTTCTCTCCATCTGCTCACTTTTTCTCCCTTCTCCACTAGTAATCTACCATTTTTATCTTTCACTCCCCTGCTAACTTCACTTCCACCCTGTCTTACTCTTTTCACCTCTTTCCAGAACATTTTCTTACAGTCCCTCCACTTTACACTCAAATTCCTTCCAAATTCCTCATCCACTCTCTTCTTACTCTCTCTTACTAATCTTTTCACCTCTCTCTTTCTTTTTACATATAACTCTCTCTTCCGCCTCTCAACTTCTTCCACGCCCCTTTTTCTCATCCATTCTTTGTATGCTTTCTTCTTTTGTGGCACAGCCTGTCTCACCTTTTCACTCCACGACGCTGTTCCTTGCACCCCCCTCCGTCTTCTCTTCCTCCCACACACCACATCACATGCTACACATATTTCTTCTGTAAATATCCTACACACACCTTCCATGTCTCCCATCTGCTCCAATTCATATTTGCCCAATCGTTCCTCCACTTCTCTCTTATACTCTGCCTTTTTCTCATCCTCTTGTAACCTTTCCACTCTCCTTGCAACTACTCCTTCCTCTCGTCTTTCCCTTCTTCTATTCCTCCATCTTACTTGAATTCTAATTCTGGCCACCATCAAGTAGTGGTCAGAAAGTCCACTCCCCCAGCTTCTATGAGCTCTTGCATCCATTACACATCTTCGCATCCTTTCATCCACACACACATAATCAATCATTGCCTTCCTTTCATTCAGTTCACCACCCACCCTTCTCATCACTCGCCATGTATACCTGTGGATCATTTTATGCCTGAAGAGGGTATTGGCTATCACCAACCCCCTTCCAGCACAAATGTCCACTAACGAACTCCCATTCTCATCTATCTCAGCAGGCACACCCCACTCACCAACTATTCCATCCACCTTCACATTCCCAACTTTACCATTCATATCACCAATCAAAAACACTCTCTCATTCCTTCCAAACTTTTCCATGCACACTTCTACATTTGTCCAGAACTCTTCTCTCACTCTTCTAGCACGATCTTGCGTTGCCGCATACACACACACAATCGCCCACATTTGTATTCCAACTTTCAACTTTACCCACACAATCCTTGACCCAACTGGTCCATACTGTCTTATGCTCTTCTTCCATCTTTTACTCACAACTATACATACTCCTTCCTTTGCCCTCTCATTCTCACCTACTCCTGTACATATACCCCATCCATACTCCCATTCTCTCACACTTTCTCCTCTCCATTTTGTTTCAGTTATTCCAGATACATCCACTTTCGCACCCTCAAGCACCTGGACAATCTCTCTCTCTTTCACCTCATCATTCGCTCCCCTTACATTCCACGTTCCGATAACCATGTCCTTTGTCCGGTCCTTGATCGTCATCGTTTGGTCAGTCCTTGTCCGAGGCTTATTGTTTTTTTAGTTAGTTGTTTTCCGGGGAGAGGCACTAACCCTCCACCAACCCTTTTAGTCATCTTTTACGACAAGCAGGGATACTGGGGGAGTATTCTTGAAAAAAAAATCCTACCCCCAGGGGGGGGGTTCTAATTATTATAAATTTTGAAGAGTGTACAGTAGGGATTAGGTCCACAATATCAACTCTGTTCCCCCTGGGTTGTTAAACCTATGGAGTTTTATCTTATTCTCACACTCAATCTCCAAAGAATCCATATTCCCTGAGCTCAGAAATATTTATCTCCTAGTATACCATGGCCATGGCTTGTATAGCATAGAACTGCCCTTTCTTCAACTCTATGTTATTTATAAATTTCCGCAGAACCGCTTCTCTGTCATGCTGATTCCAATGTATACCATCGGCTTTCAGTTTTGCTTGGAAAGGCTTTGCATTAAAGTGGATAAAATCCTTCCCTTTCCTATTTGTCACGAAATGGCGAGATCCTATATCTAAACAAACTCATGACATTGAACTTTGGTGGAAAACCACTAATTCTAGTGGAATTTCCACTGTTTATCACTCAGTTTAACCGTCCCCGTATTCACCCGATCGGGAGTGTTTTCAGAACATTTTTCACCGTTTCATAAGTGATCATCCTTGTGCGCGACAATGGCGCTTTCGCTGAGTGATTTATTATGGACGTGTTTCGCTCACTTTCTTTCCGTTAGCCGTTAGCAAGTGCGGCCCGCCCTCGCCTCTCACAAATTGAATTCAGTCAGGATTAAGATGTCGTTAAAAGAAGTTCGTTTGGGCCCAGTGTGGAGCAGCGCCACCGTTGTCCAGCGAGTTCCTGAATTTCCACCTAGATGGGGAATCGACGAGAGGTTTAGCATGTGCAGCGTCCGTCCTAAGCACCAACGCCCGGTTTCCGCTTAGCCCCCTTTTCTGACCAGTATTTCTTTTCGTTTTTCCTAGGCTTAAGAGTTTAGTTTAGCTTGTGAGTGAGCGAGTGAGTGTATTCTCTTTGTTATTTTTGAATTCATTTGAGACTCATGTAACGTAAATTTATCTCATTGTAATTAATAAATTTTCAGTTCTTTTCTTTGAGCTTGATGTAATGTAAAATCGTGTTTTATTTTTCCACATTAAGTTTATTTCACTTACTGCTCCTAGTTTGCATAACACTTTGCATTATTCATAACTGGTACTTAGGGCAGTCCTTTTGCATTAAACTTAAATCCATTGTGCCGACTTGGAGTTAATGCATCAGCAAGAACCTGTTTATCATTCATAGCATTATCTATTGATTGTCAGGGGTGCAGTCACTTTCTCTAGAGGCTAGCAGTACTAACAAACAGCATTTGTGAGCAATTATTCTCTGCTGTGTACTGCTGAGAAAGTAAATAAATTCTCGTCCTTAAAGAATCGGCGCAGTATGCCGGCATAAAGTAATCATTGCTTTATTTTCAAGAGTCATCCTTGTCTCTATTGACAAGTTAACATTATTAAATATTATTTTTTAATATTCTAAAATTCACAAAACCCCGTGACATCTGGCGACCTCATTCCAGGATATTAACTCCTAGCTCTAAAGTTATTCACGAGATAATACTCACTCATACTTAGGTATTTATCATTAAAGTCTATAGGCACTATCTTACTGGTGATTATTGATTCAGTTCTATTAATTTTACATAATAGTTTTCATAGTCAGTTGTTTAATTTTTTCTTTGCCAGTTTAACTATATAAAACTGGTCACCACTAACCTGTGCCTATATTCTTTATTCTCGATTATTGGCATCTTTCTGTGCAAAATTGCAGTCAGTGCTAAGTCTCTAGTTCACTTAAACTGACTTAGCATCATGTCTACCAACGTCTATGTACAGGAAGCTAAAGATATGGGGCTTACCGACCCCAAAGAAGTTAAGGATTATGTCCTCTCGGTTTAATTACGAGTAGCAACGTGAGAATGATGCTCGTGAAGAACGTAGAATCCAATGCGAACACGAGCGAGAACAACGTGAATTCGAGCAAAAACAACGCGAATACGAGCAAAAACAATGTGAACACGAGCAAAAACAACACGAACTCGAGTTAGAACAACGAGAGAGAGAACGTGAATACGAGCGAGAACAACGCGAATACGAGTGTGAACAACGAGAGAGAGAACGAGAACACGAACGTGCCGAGCGAGAAGCACTCGAAAAACATGAACTTGAAATGTTGAAGCTCAAGCGAGATTCCTTGGCTTCAGACACATCTGGTGCAGCTGGCCCAAGCTCCACGAGCACTCTCCCTGCACATATTATGGCGACCCCACACATCACGCTTCCCCCATACAAGGAAGGCGAGTGAATCGAGCCATACATAGCTCGTTTTGAAGATATGGCTCAGCTTTACCAGCTGGATGAGGCAGCTAAGTGGCTTTAGTTTCTTAGCCTGTTTGAGGGCCCTGCTCTCGATATGCTCCACAGAATTCGTGGAGACAATCTCACGTATGAGATGATGAAGGCCGCACTCGTCAAAGAGTACAGTCTCACAGTTGACGACGCCAAGAGTCAGTTCATGAGGGCGCATTTACAGGAAAAAAGAGACTGTTGTTCAGTTTCTGGACCAGCTTACTGCTTACTTAGATGAGTGGATGGAGAAAGATGAAACTCCTTCCACGTGTGAGGGGATAATTGACCTTATGCTGTGCACGCAGCTAGAAAAGTCGTGGCCTGGCGAACTTATGGCTCAGCTTGAGATCTGCCAGGTAAAGGATGCCAGCCAAGTGGTGGAGAAGGCTGATGCATTCTTCACTGCATACGGGTATCAAACTCACAAGCAGCATACCTGGAACAGGAAAGCTGATAAGTCTAGGAAACCGTCTCAGACTGAACCCAAGCAACAAGGCCGTTCTCAGAATAATGGCCAAGGTCCAAAACCGCAGAAGAAGGACCAGGGGCAAAACACTCAGAAACCTGAGTAGAAGTGGTATGACAAGCAGAACCCTAACCAGCAGCAGTACCAGTATTTCAAGCAGCAGCAGGGCAAGGACAAACCACGTAACCCTCAGTCAGGACAATCGACTTTAGTGTATTGGAGGCAGGATGCAAATGCAGCCTTCATGCCACAACAATCGCACAGTGGTGCCAACCCCACCAGTACGGGCACTTCACAGTTCACTAGTCCCCCAGCGACAGTGAACCCTCCTCCACAGGTGGTCAGTGCTCCAGCTCCTCAGATGGTGAGCATGACCCCTCAGGCATCTAGTTCTCAGGGTGCCACATTTGCTGCATCATTTGTTCCGCAGTCTCACCAATGACTGGCTGCTACCTCCTCAGACCCTTCCACCAGTAACACTGCCTTTCTTGTTCAGCCAGGGTTTGTGGGAGGTGTTTCTGTAAATGTCCTGAGAGATAATGGTTCCTCAGGTTGCTCTGTCAAGCAAAGTTTAATTCGGCCCGACGAGTACATGGGCAAGCAGATCCAAGTTAGACTTATTGATGGGTCAGTGAGATTGTTCCCTGAGGCACGTATCCAGGTGGCATCTCCTTTCTACACTGGCTTGACAGCTGCTGTTGTCATGCCAGAACTCTTGTTTGACCTCATTATCAGCAACATACCGGGCGTCAAAAACAGTTGTGCTGTAGATGTTGCTATTCAGACTTCGGCTGTTGCAGTAACATGACCCATGGCCAAGGCTCCTAATCGTGTCGCCCAGTTGACCGTCGCAACGCCGCAAGATCTGATTCTTAGTCAAGATGTTGTCCAAGAACAACAGTCTGACCCGACACTTGCCTCAGTGCGTAAGAAGCTTTTTTTTTTTTTTTTTTTTATGTGTCCGACTCTGGGCATAGGCTTCACAGCCTGCTAACAAGGCCCAGCAGTCCTACATACCATACACCTCTACATGTCACCACTTCGGCGCTAACACCCACAGTCCATATTGAATACATGCTAGGGCTGTCTCATACAGGACTGGAGGGTAAAGTGATTAAGTATTCACAGGGAGGTCAAGCCAGGTTCCTTCGAAAGTGAGGACGGCTATACCGTGAGTCACAAACACCCCAGGGTGAGGTTCAACTGCAGTTCATCGTTCCTGCGAAGTATCGCCAGGCAGTGTTCGAATTAGGTCATTGTTCAGTGATGGGAGGTCACATGGGCCAAAAGAAAACCTCTGACCGCATCCATGCTGACTTTTTCTGACCAGGAATGGGACACGAAATAAAAAGGCTCATGTGTTCCTGTGATGTGTGTCAGCATTCCACTGACCGGGGACGTGTCCATCCTACGCCATTGAAACCAATGCCTGTAATCTCTGAACCGTTTGAGAGAGTAGCAGTTGACGTTGTTGGGCCAATTTCCCCTAGGGAAAGTGACGGATCAAGGTATATCCTCACTATTGTTGATTCAGCACATGGTGGCCTGAAGCCGTGGCCCTTAAGAATAAAGAGGCCATCACTGTTGCTGAGGCATTGATTGAAGTGTTCTGTCGCGTAGGTATCCCCAAAGAGGTCTTAAGCAACCGGGGTTCGCAGTTCACCTCTGCAATGATGAATGAGGCATTTAGGTTGTTGTCCATCCGAGGCCTGCGAACTACGCCTTATCATCCCATGTGTAACAGGCTGTGTGAGAGGTTCAATGGGACTCTCAAGAAGATGTTAAAGTGCATGGCCGCCGAACAGCCAAAGGAATGGCTGCAGTTCATGGTTCCTCTTCTGTTTGCTTATCGAGAAGCCCCACAGCATTCCTTGAAGTTCTCACCCTTTGAACTGGTGTTTGGAAGGTCGGTCCGTGGACCACTTCAAGTCCTTCACGAGTTATGGGACAATGAAGAACCCGACCATGAAGTCAAGACCACCTACACCTACATCCTTGATCTAGCTGACCGCCTCCAGTCGACGTGCGAGTTAGTTAAGGAAGAATTGATCAAGGCGCATGAAGTTCAGAAAGCCTATTATGATAAGAAGGTAAAACTTCGGAAGTTTAGTCCAGGCGATAAGTGCTTGGTGTTACTTCCCACTGCCCAGAACAAGTTGTTGGTGCAGTGGAAGGGTCCATTTGATGTAGTAGAGCGCATTTCAGACCTCAACTACATAATTCAGATGGGGAATCTTCGTAAAAGGTTCCATGTTAACATGTTGAAGGCTTATCATGAGTCAAACCCCGAGAAGACTGGCCTACGAATACCTGATGATAGTGACCAGCCACTGGAAGAAACTGGGGCAGCCGCGGTGATCCCAGCTGATGACCATGATGACGAGCCCTTAACCATTCAGTCCCGTCAGGAGTAGACTGTTGGAGATGTTTTACTTTACACTGACTTAGCATTAGGTGATCAAAATGCCATAAGGTCACTGCTCTGTCAGTATGCTGATGTCTTCTCTGACCAACCTAGACTCGCAAAGGTTGATTGTCACAAAATTGAGTTGACCAGCGATACTCCCGTAAAGGTTAAGCCATATCCGATTCCCATGCGACTATTGGATGCAGTAGATAACGAAATTGCTGACATGGAGATTGCAGGTATTACTGAAAAGTCCTCATCTCCTTACTGTATTCCAGTGGTAGTAGTCCGCAAGAAGGATGGTGGAGTCAGGATTTGTGGCGACTATAGGAGGCTCAATGCAATCACCAGAGTGGATGCTGAGCCAATGGGTGACCATATTGCCAATTTCTCCAAGCTGGCAGGGTCACGATATTTCACGAAGCTTGATTTGGCGAAGGGATTCTTCCAGATTCCCCTTCACCCTGAGAGCCGTCAGTTCACTGCCTTTGCTACTCTTAGGGGATTGTATCGGTATCAAGTCCTCCCATTTGGACTTACCAATTCCCCAGCAGTATTCAGTCGTGCCATGAGACAAGTGCTCCATGGTATCGTAGGAGTAGAGATGTTC
This sequence comes from Coenobita brevimanus, assembly GCF_032717465.1. Classification (NCBI taxonomy): domain Eukaryota; kingdom Metazoa; phylum Arthropoda; class Malacostraca; order Decapoda; family Coenobitidae; genus Coenobita; species Coenobita brevimanus. The sequence continues at coordinate 19,673,957 of NC_136968.1, read as the reverse complement.
GTTGATGATGTCCTCGTTCATTCTGCCACATTGGAGGAGCACCTTAGACTCTTGGAAATTGTCTTCAGTAGACTTGAGAGTTTCAACATGACTGTGAAGCCTAGCAAGTGTAACTCCACAGTGAGGTGGAGTTCCTTGGACACATTGTTGGCAACAATCGCTGCAGGTGTCAGGGTGACAAGATTAGGAAAGTTAGAGAAGCCCCAAGACCCGTGACCAAGAAACAGGTTAGGGCATTCCTTGGCCTAGTGGGGTATTATAGGAGTTTTATCCCCAACTTTGTTCTCATTGCCCAGCCGTTGTACGAGGTGCTACGAAAACATGCTCCAAACACCACTGAATGGGGAGAAGTACAAGAAAGATCTTTTGCCGCCCTTAAGAATATCCTGTGTAAGGAGCCTATCTTGCAGTTGCCTGATTCCAACAAACCTTTCATACTGCGCATTGATGCTTCACAAGATGGAGTAGGTGCCATATTAGTGCAAGAATCAGAAGGTGGAATCTTTCCAGTGGCATACCACAGCCGTAAGCTAAAACCCGCCAAAAGGAATTACAGTACTGTTGAGAAGGAACTCTTAGCCGTGGTTGATGGTGTTAAGAAATATTACTATTATTTATATGGTGCACCATTCACTCTGGAAACTGATCATATGCCACTCATTAGTCTCAGCACGACTAAGACGGCTAATGCAAGATTAACATGCTGGACACTGTATTTGCAGCAGTTTAACTTTGTTGTAAGATACATCAAGGGAAGTGACAACTTAGGCACAGACCTGATGTCTCACCTGCTAACTGCTGACTAACACGGGCAACTGTTGTACACTGGGTTCCGTAAGACAGGCGTCCTCAGAGATATGAGTGATCCAAGGACCAGCCTGGTTCCCAGTTAAAAGTGTACCAGTAATACCTGACGTCTCACCTGGTGGTCCCACAGGACACGTTATGTCCAGGACCTGTATATACATGTATACCATAGGTTAAAGGGAAGTTTGAGACCCCCGTAAGGACAATCCGAGGCTGTGTATGAATTATCTTGTGAAACGTCTTGAGCTGTGGGCCTTCTCGATAGGATTCCCGGAGAATGCACATTATCCACATAAATGTTCACACCCGCGGTGGGTGTTAAAATGTGACCTGCCCAAGACTGCGTAAGGATTGTCAGCTTTCTGTAATTAATCTTAAGTGTAGAGTTAGGTTAACTAGTAAACTGCCCGTTCTCAGAGATTTGTAAATTCAAGAACTGGCACATTTCCTGGTTAATAATGCTAGGTTAACCTGTAAACCACAAGGGTTCTGAGAGATTTGTAAATCCAAAGACTACGTTTCCTGGTTAATAATAACATAAGTACTGATTGCTAGGCAGAGAGAGAGGGAGAAGTGACATTTTTGATGCTCCACCTTGATTCCTTTCACAGGTGCAGCATTGTCGTGCAGATCAGCCGGTCGTCCTTGTCGCATGCCGCTGCCTCTTCTCTTCTGCCTCGTCATCATTATTTACTATTGATTTGTATCACAGAATTTTACATGTAGATGCAGTTACATCACAACTGTCACACCTACACCGTGTATTACATACATCACGCTACATAACAATTAGTTGTTAATGTAAATGTAGCGAACTTTTTGCTCAGTTTGACCTGAGTACAGAATTTTTCACAGTCGTCACAGAATTTTTTCCTCAAGCTTGCTTCCATTAACGTAAATACGAGTTTTTTTTCGCTCACTGGCGACTGTGACTTTCTCCTGTAACAGGATAGCACACACACCACAGTGTGAATCTTGTGTGACTGAGTTAGGATTTATATGTGTGTAAATTGAAATTTTTTTTCCTGAAGGAAAAATTTTTTGATTTTGATGGGGCGTAATGTCACGAATTGGTGCGATCCTATATCTAAACAAACTCATGACATTGAACTTTGGTGGAAAACCACTAATTCTAGTGGAATTTCCACTGTTTATCACTCAGTTTAACTGTCCCCGTATTCACCCGATCGTGAGTGTTTTCAAAACATCTTTCACTGTTTCATAAGTGAACGTCCTTGTGCGCGACAATGGCACTTTTGCTGAGTGATTTATTATGGGTGTGTTTTGCTCACTTTCTTTTTGTTAGCCGTTAGCAAGTGCGGCCCGCCCTCGCCTCTCTCTCACAATTTGAACTCAGTCAGGATTAAGACGTCGTGAAAGCAGGTTCGTTTGGGCCCAGTGTGGAGCAGCGCCACCGTTGTCCCGCGAGTTCCTGAATTTCCACCTAGATGGGGAATCGACGAGAGGTTTAGCATGTGCAGCGTCCGTCCTAAGCACCAACGCCCGGTTTCCGCTTAGCCCCCTTTTCTGACCAGTATTTCTTTTCGTTTTTCCTAGGCTTAAGAGTTTAGTTTAGCTTGTGAGTGAGCAAGTGAGTGTATTCTCTTTGTTATTTTTGAATTCATTTGAGACTCATGTAACGTAAATTTATCTCATTGTAATGAATAAATTTTCAGTTCTTTTCTTTGAGCTTGATGTAATGTAAAATCGTGTTTTATTTTTCCACATTAAGTTTATTTTACTTACTGCTCCTAGTTTGCATAATGCTTTGCATTATTCATAACTGGTACTTAGGCCAGTCCTTTTGCATCAAACTTAAATCCGTTGTGCCGACTTGGAGTTAATGCATCAGCAAGAACCTGTTTATCATTCATAGCATTATTTATTGATTGTCAGGGGTAGAGTCACTTTCTCTAGAGGCTAGCAGTACTAACAAACAGCATTTGTGAGTAATTAGTCTCTGCTGTGTACTGCTGAGAAAGTAAATAAATTCTCGTCCTTAACCCTTTAACCGCGGGTATTGTTTTGGTCTGACTGTCCTCTCCCGCGGGGGTTTCAGCCAAATGTAAACAAACCTTTAAACCTTAATAACTCTGCACAGAATAAAGCTAGAGAAAAAAAATAAGGTACCATTAGAAAGTACTAACCTTCAGCTTTCCATTGATGTAGGTTTCATGACTTTGTTGACTTTCACAGGATGGGGAGAGCCGTTAGAAGTGAGGGGTGTGAAATAACTATTTTACGCCCCACACACCAGTACCAAATGCCAACCACTCTCGCATAATAGTAATATAAACATATATGAACACTGTACATACGATAAACACCCACTCTGTGTTCACTGAGGTAGGTAAAAGGCACTTCCCTGTGGCTGCGCCCGCTCTTCACTGCGGCTGCGCCTCACTTCACTGCGGCGGCACCCACTCACTGACGTTTCATGCGATCTTTTCATTCTTTCTAACTTCTAATATTATTTTACATATAATCTGGGCAATATACATTATATTTACACTGCACTTATTACTATATTGCGTCACTGGCGCATCACAGAATTACACAAGTGCCTCAGAATTACCCAAGTGCCGCAGATTCTCTTATTACAATATCACTTATTATACTGGCCAATATTTACATTTTTTTCTAGGCAAAATATCCCTTATTACTACATTATCCATTATACAATTATTGGCAAAGCACGTCACTGTCACATCACTATATATCACTGTCACTTTCAGTACTTACTCAGAGAGTGGTACTCGGCAAAGCACGGAGTTACAAATAGAGCGACTTGGCATTCCAGGCACTGGTGTGTGCTCATTTTTCTCGTCCTAGGCCTCCGTGTGGTGTTATGACATACTCTGCAGCGGCCCTGTGACAACCTGCCGCCTGCTGTAAGAGGCAATTTCACAAGCTGGTGCCGGCTCATGTAATTGCGGCACTCAAGACGGTCAGGTTGTGTGTCAGAGTGTCGCCTCGGGATCAATGCCGTCACCTGACCAAATCGTGCAAGTAGCTGCTGCACGACAGTCTTGGAAAACTGTCTCAGTGATGGTTGCCTTATGCCCCTGACTTGTGTCTTGTAGAGAATGAAGGCGTTGAGCATGCACATATCGAGCATGTGCAGGCAAGCCTTCCTGTACCATCGGGTGTTTCTCCTGAGACAGTCGATTTCGCCAATCATCATATCAGACTTATCAACAAGTCTCATATTGACATTGTAATCAATGACGGCATCAGGCTTCATGATTGGCTCTCCCGTCCTGTAGCTGACCTTCCCAGTTCTCTGCAATTCCCCCTTGTGGATGGTGCTGATCATATTCACGACCTTCTTGTCATGCCACCTGATCGCAAGAAGCTTGTCTGACTTCTTCAGGTGAACATCTCCCCTGGATGATGATGATGCTTCGGGGAAACTTGGACACTCTTTTCTATAGCTCCGTACAGTGCCAACAGTGCCAATGCCGTGTTCAGCAAGGTATTTGGAGAGTTTCGGTGCTGTTTAGTAATTGTCTGTGTACAGCACATGATTACCACCAAAATACCTCTCCATCAGCTCTTTTACAACGGAGCCAGAGAAGCCAAGGGGGTCTTTCCTGTTCACATCCATTGTACTAGCCGAGTAGATGACAAAATCCAGGCTATACCCCGTCTCACAGTCACACAGCACAAAGAACTTTATCCCAAAGTGGTGGCGTTTGCTGGGGATGTACTGCATGAATTTGAGACGTCCTCTGAACAATACCAGGGATTCGTCTATGATGACTTTCTGCATAGGCCAGAAAAATCGCATAAATCGATCCCTAATCCTGTTGAGAAAATCCCTCACTTTCCACAAAGGGTCAGTTTGGGACGGGTTTGCATTGTCAGCGAAGTGCAGGTATCCAAGCAGCTGTCGGAACCGATCACGTGACATATATTTCCCGAATATTGGGATAGTAGTAATGTCATCCACGAGCCAGTACTCCTCCAACTCATGTCTCTTTATATGGGGCATCAGAAACATTAGGGCAAAAAACACATACAGCTCTCTGATTCCGACAGGCAACCATGACACTTACTTTGGTGAGCCAATAGGTCCCAGCCCTTCTGCTGCACACTGAGCTGCATACCTATTGGTCTCATTGCTGACATGCTGCACGATTTCATCATCCATGAAGGCCAGGAAGTAGTCAACAAAGTCATCTCCTGCGTTGCATGGGAAGGCAGGCTGTATTCCAGCATTTGTCATATCAAACGGTGGATTGTGTGACTGAAAATCTGCACCGTCAGACCAAACAAATGCATCCACTTTCCATGTGCGTGGTTCAGTGGCAGTGGCAGGTTGCATTGCACTCGTTTCCCCGTGAGAAGGAGCTGAGGTGGAGGCAATGGGTGAGGCAATGGGTGAGGCAGGAGGTGAGGCAGGAGGCGAGTGGGAGGGGGGTGAGGCAGGAGGCAATGGGGAGGGGGGTGAGTGCGGGGGCGGTGAGTGGGGGGGTGGCGAGGGTGAGGGAGCTGAGCGGGGTGCAGGCAGGGGGGTTTCTGACCTGGTGCGTGGTGAAACTTGACCCTTTCTACCTCACTTATCACCTCGCTTATCTCCTCGCTTATCGCCCAGCTTTGCCCTCCAACTGCCACGCATCCCCTTTGTTCTAGGCCTGCCTGCCCTGCCTGCACAGCCTGCATGGCCTGCCTTCCCTCGCTTTGCAGGCTTTGGGAATTCGTACTCCTCAGATGATGTAGACTGAGGAGAGGGCACGGCAGATGATGATGATGATGTGAGGGCAATAGGGCTAGGGGAATGGGAAATTGATGGGAAATGCTTACTAGGCCCAGGTGTGGGAGACGTGAGCCTGCGCTTCACTCCCTTCCCACATGCAATACCAGATTTGCCCATAGGAGCCTTTCCTTTCCCAGAGTAAGTTGGGGGTGGTGGGGGGGAAACAACACGATCACTTTCATCTCTGTCACTATCAATGGAAAATGGTTCACCACCAATCACTGCCAAATCATCACTGCTTGCTGTGAGTGTGTCACTTTCACTGCCACAATCAAGAGTAGTACTTACTGTTTTGTCCAGCTCAGTTCTAATTTCAGGGGTGCTCAACCCCTTCTGCCTCGCCGTCAGCAGTTCCTTTACCGGTGTAGAGGTAGAGGGAACACTAGCACTAATCATTTTAGAGGAGGAAGCGAGCGACGATGAGTCGGGACGGAGCGCCATTATCACGCACAGAGCTGGACAGATACTGACTGATGCGGGTCAGGGCAGGGGTGGGGGGGGCCCCCTCGGGGTTGGAGGAGGGAGGTGTGGGATGGCTGGCGTGAAAGAACTCGACAGCTACTCTTGCGTGAGACACTTTGCGCGCCGGGAAAATGCGCGGTGTTCAAAATATTCACGATCATTCCAGAATGACACCCGCGGTTTGGTCCAGTTTTGTCAATGTCATTCTGGAATGACACCCGCGGTTAAAGGGTAGAATCGGCGAAGTAAGCCGGAATAAAGTAATCATTGCTTGATTTTCACAAGTCGATTTACTGTCCATGTTTACAAACAATATTAAATATTATTTTTTAATATTTTAAAATTTACAAAACCCCATGACACTATTTCTTTGTAACTTCCTGTTCACGGCTCTGCTAATTAATTTATACGTACCATAGCAACTGGAGAACCATATGGAAGGTTTCTAGGCTCAAGAAGGGTTATGGTTACCGAAGATTTACATGAACCTTCTATGGCTCCTACCACGTCTAGAATGTTTTGCACAATTTCATTAACTTCCACATCTTCATGAATATCATTTCCTCCCAGGAAAAGGATAGTGCGGTCATGCTTCCAATCTAATATGGCGTTAAGCCTTTCATCATCGGAAATGGAACTTGCTTTTCCACCCGGAGCTCGGTATGTACTGTACTTATTTCCACGTCATCCACTTCAACAGAACGTGGTCGTGGACTACGCCCAACGAAAGCAATCTTAAAGTTGTTCAGTGCTTCAGCACACATCGGTTATCCTCACTCTCAAGGGCACCAAGAAATATGTCAGAAATTCTTATATACAAGTGGTGACCCCTCCGTCGGGGCACTAAAAACTATGTCAGAAAATTATTTATACACTTGTTTGTATGACGAGTGTTTGTCTAACACGACCTTAATTAAATTCACATAAGTCTCTTAGGAGGTTTAGGTGTAACTGATACTCCAACTCACCTTGTTATTTTCTCCTAGCTAATTCCCCATTGAATTGGCCAGTTCAATGGGGAATTAGCTGGGAGATAGGTTACTTAGCTAGAAAGAGTCGGACAACAGATGACGACAAGCCTGATGGTTAGGTCGGTTGCCTGGGCTTCCAAGCGTCCTTGATGTGCGCATTTACAGCGTACTAACTCGGCGAGTTTTGGTAGCAGAGTGACTAACATGACAAGCTTCTTTCCCTCATAGGATTTGAAGAGGTGCAAACTATTTATTAATTACAATGGTAAATACAGTTGGATTACATCATGATATATACAAGGTGAATCTAACTAATTAATCTTTGTTTTAATTAAATTAAAGCCAAGCCAAATATTCTCTTTATCTATATATGCTAAACTCACATCTGCTTTTCATGTGAGGCTTTTCATCCTCAGGACACGTTATCTACCACACAGACACAGTTTAGGTCAATGGAACTTTCCAAAATAATTACATGTATTTACAATATAGTTGTCAACAAGGGTTAAACGCAGAAGATTTAATTTATTAATAATAAGTATTATTAAAGAGAACGCAATCTCTGGGGTATAAAAACCGCTTGAACAGGTATTAATGCTCTCCAGGTTTTCCTTTGCTTCTGACCAGGGACGACTATTTTAAGAAGTAAAGAATGCAACCGCTTTGGGGGAAAATATTTCCCACATGAAGTATTACAGGAATTTTGTGAAGAAGGTACTGCACTGCTGCTTGCTGCATCTGTGTTTTCTTTGCACTCGTCATTTACAGGAAAATTATGTTTTTCCTGACCTTAATACTCTATGGTCTAGATTATAGTAAGTTGGAGGCAAATTTTTTAAAAGTTCACTATGTACACTACATCTGAAAATTTTGACCAAGCATCAACATTATTATTTACTTCAGTGTAAATTCCACCTGCTTGCTGTTCTTTATCTTCTCTGTCTAATGTGTGTTTTGTTTCCTGAGTTAGGTTTTCTGCTTGTCCTTGTATGGGATTACTCCATAAATCACATTCTACAGTTCTCTTGGTTACTCAAAAAACTAAAATTATAAAACATATGTCGGTGTAAATTGTGTATCAGTCTCTTACTGTGTAGTTGGTATTATTTATGTTGATATATGTATATATATATATATATATATATATATATATATATATATATATATATATATATATATATATATATATATAATTGTTTGGTTTGTCAACGAAATTTTAGTATATTATGGATAGTTATGTCAGTGATGAAGTGTTAACTAATACATCCTTGGTTACAATAAATCAACTCACTAAAACAGTAGTGGAGATACAGTCATGGTGTGAGGTGTGGTGAGGGAGGTGTTGATGTTCAAGACTGTTGATCCAGTTCAACACGGCAGCATCGTTTGGTCATCACTGTAGGGTCAAGGCACTTGCTCGCCTCTTCCGGTGGTGGAGATGGTGGTGGTGGGTAAAAGTGGTCGGGGTCGTGGTGGGGTGGTGGAGGTTAACTCAGTTGTCACACAGTTCACACACTTCCTTGTTGTTACTTGCAGTTTTTGCTGTATTCGTTTGTAATATCATTGATGATTGATGCTTGTAGAGCAGACGTAGATTATTTTGATTGTAATTTGTTAGTTGATTTTTGAGACGTTAATAGGCTTTGTTTACCGTTTTTACCAATATCGATGAATGTAATTTGTCGTAGTTTACTGTTGTTCACCACTGCCGCCGGTCTCGATGAGCACAGCCGTAGGTACTTGTAGGGAAATAGGGAGGTCGATTGTATACCGTCGAAGCACTGCCAGAATAAAGTCGTGAGACGTAGTATGGCACACACTTGTCGCTGCTTAATAAAATGGTGTATCATTGCCTAGAGTGAATAGGTATGTCTCTCAGTCTATCGTACTCACCTTCCCCTTTTGTGTATCAGCGAGGTGAGTTAGAGCACTCTTGGGCTACGGAGTTTATTGTACAGTTATATCCAACTGTGATTTGCAGAGTAACGCAGAGTGACGACAAAGCTTCTAGCTGATCCTTGTGTTATCTGGCCCTCTCGCCAACCCCTTCTGACGTGGAAGGAATCTCTCCGACATTATTTACAGCTTGGAGAGGATGTGAGTGTAATGCAGTGTCTGGTAGATTTCCATTCACGTTGACTAACCCACTAGGGTTGGTTACTCCACGTGTTTGAATACGTCGTGAAATTCTTGGTCGTCTGGACTACAAAGAGATTGTGATACATATGTTAAGCATTCTTGATGGTCTGGGACAACAAGACTGTGGATATACATTATGTGGATTGATATTCCTAGGAGAAGCTGTGCACTTCTCTAGCAGACACTACATCCTGTACATTGTGTTTATAGTCGTGGCGTATGACTCTGAGGTTGTCGTTATTATACCCTGGCAACCTACCAGTCAAAAGTACGTCCGATTTCGTATCATGTTATACACAAATATCATTATGCACAAATATATTATACACGAATATTATTATACAGTACACAAACATTTTATATATGAATCACATGCATCTCATAATATGTACGAAATCGAATGCACTGTTGAGGTGAACGTTGCCAGGGCACGATAATAAGAACCTGAGTCGCACGCCATGATTCTAGTGTCTATATAATGCCTACATATCATTACCCTTATCCCTCCATGACCTTTTTACCACAGTGATTGATTTCATGGACAAACTAAGATCATTCAACACGAAGCTGTAGCTGTGGGAAGGGAAGGTCAAAGAAGAAAATATTAGGATGTTTGAAGATCTTGTTGAGAAACTTGATAAAAGGAAAACTAGAAATGGTGCACCCTGTGCAAACACATTTTTCTTCACAGTGGATGGAGTTGCCCTCTTATTACCTCGAATTGATCGAATAGAAATAAAAACTTACAAGAAACCCATACATTGTTAATGGACATCTTCTCCCACATACAGGAAGAATTCCTAGAGTTTGTGAATGACTCTATTGCAAATGGTGCATTTGGAACACCTCCCCTGACAAAGGTTGGGTGTAAAATGAGTGGACAGTGCTCTACTGTAGCTGGTGTTGCTGTGTGGTCTTTGCTGATGCTCCCTACTGCTTACCTATGTGAACAAGGATTTTCAACGCTGTTTAACAGAAAAACTAGACACCGAGCACGGCTTAATATGTAGCAAGACTTTCGAGTATGTCTGTCAAATCTTGCTCGTGGAACTGAGAAACTTATGGGCTCAAAATGGAGACAGTCTTCTCAGACAAGCTGAATACTGGTTGTCATATTCAAAACATGGTGTTGATGCGTATTTGTTAGATGGAGTAATTGTAATTTCGGTAGTCTTACAATAGGCAGTACAGTAACATTTAACAACATTCCATACTGATGAGTCTATCCTATATATCTATTGCCAGATTCCTCAATACCGGAAGGGGTGGCCACAAACAAATTGCCTCCATGTCGCCCTGTCCCCCGCCATTTCACTGCCCTCCTCCTAGCTCACATCCCTCTCTATAATATACCTTTCCACTCCATCCTTTCATCTCATCCTCGGCCTCCCACTCCCTCTCTCCCCCTCCACCTCAACTCACATACACTTTCCTCGTTAGTCACTAACTCTCCATCCTCTTCACATGGCCAAACCACCTCAGTGCATTTCTCCTAATGTTTTTCTATCACATCCAGAACCACACCTCAGTGTTCCTGCACTTCCTTATCAGTCAGTCTGTCTCTCCATAAAACTCCACATGCTTCTATTAACTAATCTCCATTGCACTCATTCTTGACTTGTGTTCTTCCAACAAGTTCCAAGCTTACATATGTTTGAGTTAGTATCAGAGTACTGTCATGCAGCGACTTTCTTTATTTCCACGCTCACTTACCTATTCTTTATCACTGTTTTCAAAGAACCAGTACCCTGTCTTGCTTGTTCTACCCTATCAAACACTTCATCCTCCAGACTTCCATCCTTACTCATCACACTGCCCAAGTACTTAACCCGCTGCATCCCGGCCGATTTTTCACCAATGGCCCTCCCCCATTCCCGGCAGATTTTGGATTTTTCTTTTTTTGGCTCAAGCCTCCGCTTTCTATGACAAACAATGGAAAATACCAAAAAAAGTGCTCACCTGAGCTTAGAAGTGCACTGTACTGGTGACCATCCCCACACCTGGTATCGTCTTCTCTGGAGCCACGCTGCTGCTCTCAGGTTTTTTTGGTATGGGTAACTATTCCAAACCTCTCAGAATAGGTAGGTATTTGTTCATTTGGTACTAATTTATATGTATTATAAGAATATATTGGTTTTTACATACAAATATAGGCGATATAAGCATTGTTTCACTCACCGAACATAAAAAAATCGCAATTTTCTTGCACCAATGACTCACTGTGGCTGTTGTTTCAACTTACAATCTCTTTTTCTTCTTACATAACACTTTCCCATAGATATTGGTGCACCAGTTTGCACCTTATATAACAGTTATCACATATATTTACTGGCCATACTATAGTGAGCACCCTACTGTATATCATAAGCACACACAGTATCAGGAGTGTACTAAGGTGTGGTATTCCCAGAAACAGGGCTCCACACACAATACTATGTTGCTATCAACACATTCGTACCTTGTGTCTTTTCTCAGAGTGGTTGGTCTTGCTTTCGAGTGACTGCATACATGACAGCGGTGCTGGGGTCTAGGATGGTACAGTTGAGGAGGGATAATGCTGGGGAAGTGGCGTCCTGTGAGGCGTAGGAGTCTGGCCTGCAGTGGCGGGGCGTGGGCGGTGATGTGCCTATTCCTTTACATATTTCGAGATTAGTTCATTGGACAGCTCCCTCACAAACCCCTCGAAGGTCTCTGAGGCACCCGTAGTCAAGGTGTGGAGGTAGTTGGTGTTGAGGACCTTGATGTCTAGCAGGTACAAAAAAAAAAAAGCTTTATATACCATCTCAACGTGGTCCTGGCACATTCCATACTGGAAATCATGGAGTCAATCTGGTCAACCTGCCTCATGTTGAGACTGTAGTCAATTACTGACTCCGGTTTCCAGACGTGGAGCCTCCTCTTGCTGCGGTAATCAACGGAGTTGGTGCAGTGCATCAGGGGGCGGTGTACCATTGACAGGAGGAAAATTTCCCTGTTGTGGTTCCATATGGTGGTGAGGATGTTATTAGCTTGAAAAAAAAAAAAAATGCCTTATTCTTGTCGAGTTTTCTCCCAACCTTGATCATATGCCAACAGTTCTTATTCACAGTGCCACAGACTCTGGTGTTGTGAAGTTCGAGGTACCGAGCAAGAACGGGGCTAGTATACCAGTTGTCTAGGTACAAGATGTGACCACGATGAAGGTACTCCTCTATCATGGTCTTCACCACGGCCCCTGAGAGTCCAATACTCCGTTCTTCTGTTATGTCTGTCTGTGTGTTGGTATGCAAGACAATGTCTTGCACATAACCAGTCTTACAGTCACACATAACAAAGATCTTGAACCGAAAACGATGTCTCTTGCTGGGTATGTACTGCCAAAAAGAAATGTTGCCTCTCCATAACACGGGACTCTCGTCTGTGACAAGGTCTCTGGAAGGATAGAAAGATGAGCGAAACTTTTCCTGCAGGTGATCAAAAACCATCCTTATTATTCTCATTCTATCGGTGTTATTAGCATTGGCAAGGCCGTCAGCATCGTAAAAGTGGAGGCGGCTCAGAATATGCTGAAATCTATTTTGACCCATTACATTCCCAAGGAAAGGTGTGTTTATCATAGAGTCCATAGACCAATATGCCAGAAATTGTAGTTTCCTTACAATACCCATCAAGAGAACCAGGGCAAAAAATATGAACATCTCACTTGTCATGACTGGGTAGTCGTATTGCCCGGACTGCCTGCTGGTTGTACCTTCACACTAGCTTTGGCAGCGCTGGCTGCTAGCAAAGGTGTTGGTTTGGTCCACAATCTGCTCCACAAATTTCTCACTAAAGTATTGTTGGAAGAAATCCACCCTGGTGGAGCCTACATGGAGGCCATGTGCTGTACAGCCAGACCGCCACTCCTCTGTGAACTGGTGAATGATGGGAGTGAAATCACTCCCAACTTCCCAGTCCCACAACACACCACCGTCTCCAACCTTGTCCCCATCATCGCCTTCGTTAGGGTGGGGAGGAAAGGGTGGTGGGGGAGGTTGGGGAGATGGAGAGTGGCGCCCTTTCCTACTCGCACTCCTCTTCCCTCTCCCTTTTCCCTTCCCCTTTCTCTTCCCTTTCCTTCCTTTTCCCACATCATGGGGCTGTGGGGAGGAAGCGCGGGAAGTTTGCGGATTGAAAGAGGTGCTGGGGAGCAGCTGCTCCCCACTTGCACCATGTGCTCGCCCGGGAGATGGCTCCCCACCACCACCACTACTTTCCCTTTCACTCGCCCTTCCCCAGACAAAGCAATTGCTCCATACCTTATTCTCCTTTTCGCCATCCCTTCTGCTCCCCGCAGCGAAATCCTCTTCCTCCCCAACCACATGGGAACACCTACTGCTCCGTCCTCGTCCTCGTCCTCATCAGACCCTTCGTCCACGGGCTGGAGAGAGGTGTGTGCACGTGGTTGGGGTCCAGGCTGGCTTTCCCTAGCCCTGCAGTACATGACATACCACACTTTCCTTGGTGATGGTACCTCCTCATCACTGCTGCTCATTTCTTCCACCGGCGCCACATAATCCTTGTACTCAACATCATCATCAATTGGGGCATCATTGTCACCTGTGAAGGCATCAAGGGCAGCTTGAATTTCATCATGGGAGAGATTGCAGTGCGCTATGTCTTTACTGGGTCACTACTATCAGGTGAGTGACCGAGACAATGGCACGCGGGGGTCAAACAGGGTCGGGAGTGTCCCCACCTGGTGGCGGGTAGAGGAAGGTCTCCTGCTATGCCTGCCAAAAATCACCCGCGAACTTGAAAAATGTGCAAATGACGGACCTCGCAATTGCAAAACGTACCGGTACATCATTGGGTCACAGCGAGTAAACACACTCACATGTTCCATTTCCTCATCATCCAACCACACTGTAAATTCAGTTAATATAATTTTTCTCGAAGAACACAACTTTTCTCTTCAATACATTCATCTTTAGAGTCCCTTTCTTACATACTCTCAAGCTCATTCACCAAGCCCTGCAGTTCCCCTTCATCTTCACTTAACAATACATTATCATCTGAAGACGATAGAACAGGAAGTTTCCAAAAGCTGCCCTCTGTCATTAGGGCAACTCCAACATCCACTGCCCTTCCTTGTACCTCTTTTATAATCCCATCCATATAAAGATTGGAAAATCATGGATGCACAACACATCCCTGTTTCAATCCAATATTCATATAGAAACTTTACTCACTTCACTATCCTTATGCACTGCAGCCTTAGCACCCTCATACAAACTTTTCACTACATTCAGCAACTTCCCATTTACTCCGTATATTCTTTAATATTTTCCACATTCCTTGTCTATGTACTGTATCTTAATCTTTCTCCAGTTCCATGAAGGCTGCCTGCAAATTCTTTTCCTTCTCTAGAAACGCTTCCTTTGAGGTCCTAAGAATGAATAATTGACCAACACAACCCTTTCCCCCCTTAAAACCTTCCAATTCTTCAACAAATTCCTCTGTTCTTTCCCTAACTCTGTCAATAAGTCTCCTAACATATACTTTTCCTATTACACCAAGAAGACTATTACCTCCATGATTACCACACACTGTTTCTACGTTTCCTTTGTAAAGGGGAATAATTACACCTGTCGTCCAATCCTTCGGTACTTTACCTTCCTCCCAGGCCAATCTGCACGTCTTCCTTATCCAATCTACTATTATCTTTCCCCCATGCTTCAGCATTTCACCTCCCACTTCATTAATTCCTGGGGCTTTCCCCATTTTGAATTTCTTCAATGCTTCCAGTACTTTCATCCGACTAATCTCTTCCTCCCTTCTCACCACCCTCCTTCTTCCAGCCATTCTCAAGCCACTTACACTCACATTACTTATATTCCCTATGTTTAACAGTTCATTCACTCTTCTCCACTATCGTCTAACACATTTTTTAACTTTCAATCCCCTTTGACTTCTTTATCACCCTGTCTAACTCTCTTTACCTCATTCCAGAACATTTTGAATTTCTTCAATGCTCCCAGTACTTCCATCCGACTAATCTCTTCCTCCCTTCTCACCACCCTCCTTCTTCCAGCCATTCTTAAGCCACTTACACTCACATTACTTATATTCCCTACGTTTAACAGTTCATTAAAGTGTTCTCTCCATCTGCTCACTCTTTCACTCTTCGCCACTATCGTCTAACACATTTTTTATCTTTCACTCCTCTTTGACTTCTTTATCACCCTGTCTAACTCACTTTACCTCCTTCCAGAACATTTTCTTACATTCCCTCCACTTTACATTCAAATTCTTTCCAGATTTCTCATCCATTCTCTTCTTTCTCTTTCTTAGTAATCCTTTCACGTCTCTCTTCCTCTCTACACATAGCTCTCTCTCCCGTCTCTTAACTTCCGCTATGCCTTTGTATCTCATCCACTCACTATATGCTTTCTTCTTTTGCGCCACAGCTTGCCTAACCTCTTCATTCAACCATGCTGTTCCTTGCATCCCCTGTCGTCTTCTCTTCACCCCACATAGCACCTCACCTGCTACACAGATTTCTTCTGTTAATATCTTTCACCTTCCCCATTTGCTCCAAATCATAATTACCCAATCACTCCTCTTCTTCTCCCATATATTCTACCTTTTTCCTATCCTCTTGCAGCCTTTCTGCTCTCCTTGTGTGGGTTACTTCCTCCTGGCCTTCCCTCCTATTCCTCCGTTGCACTTGAACTTTGACTTTCACCAACACCAAGTGATGGTTAAAATGTTCATTCCTCCAATCTCTGCATGCTCTTTCATCCATTGTATATCCTCTTATTCTGTCATCCACACACCGATAATCACTCAATGTCTTCCGTTCTTTCAGTGCACCATCCACCCATCTCATCATACACCACGTATATCTGTGGATCATTTTGTGCTTCAAGAGGGTAGTGACCATCATCAACCCCTTCCCCCCATATATGTCCACCAGAGCACTGCCATTCTCACGCAGCTCTGCAAGCACACACCATTCACCAACTACTCCATCTATCTTTACATTCCCTACTTTTCCATTCATATCTCTAATCAAAAACACTCTCTCATTTCAAACTTCTCCATGCATGCTTCCACATTTGCCTAGAACTCTTCTTTCACTCTGCTTGCACGATCTTGCGTTGGCGCATACACACACAATCGCCCTCGTTTGTATTCCCACTTTCGATATTACCCAGAGATTCCTTAAACCAACTGATCCATATTCTCCAGTATTCTCCTTCCGTCTCTTGCAATCAACAATACATACACCCTCTTTTGCCCTCTCATTCTCACTTACTCCTGCGCAACTACCCCTTCCATACTCCCACTCTCTCACAGTTTCACCTCATTATTTAGTCTCGGTTAACCCACATACTTGTATGTCCATTTTTGCACCCTCAAGCACCTGGACAATTTCTCTCTCGTTCACCTCATCATTTGCACCCCTTACATTCCATGTTGCAATCTGTATCACGTCTTTTGTTTGGTCCTTAGTTATAAGCTGTTGGTCTGTCCTGATCAAAAGCTCCTTGTTTAAATTTTTAATTAATTGTTTTCTGGGGAGGAACACTAACCCTCCGCCAACCCACTTGTTGACACGTATGGAACATGTGTTACTTGGTTATAAGGGTACCACCCAGCGTATTAAATGATTTCCTGGTTTACAGGAATTCATTTGGCTTGTCACTCAATGCTCAGTTACCCTGAAATAGAATACCACTATACTGAGTAAGTGGATGATAGGCGGCCACACCGACCACCGACTGAATTAGTGCTAATGTTTATTTCCTTCATAAAGTAAATTCAGTTTCACCCCTGTGTAGCATCACTGTATACTGATTATGATGTTAATGCCTAATTGATTAATGAAGTCATTACAGTTTCAACCATTTAATAACATCCACTGTATTACATTCTATACTGAACTAGTCTTAATGTATTACCATTCCGTATTCAGTGTCAGATTAATGGGGGTAGGCTTTGATGGTCTGATAAGTCAGGGGTTGCTTGGCGTGAAAAGGTTTGAGAAACCGTACTCTGCCGTAACAATTACTGCCCTAAGAACTCAACTACTGCATTGGCATAACACTGTAAACGGGTCTCGATTCCTTGCGTTCTACACTCAGTGCAGGCTGGATGGAGATGGATCGCAGACTATGACGGGTGCAGTATATCTTGTAAATTAGCACACAGTCGGTTAGCTAAGAGCGAAGGGGGTAGGGGGGTTTCAAGAATACTTCCCCAGTATCCCTGCTTGTTGTACGAGGCGACTAAAAGGGTTGGTGGTGGGTTAGTGCCCCATCCCGTAAAAAGAACTAACTAAACAAGCGAAAAAAGCGCCTCGGACCAGGACAGACCATACGTTGGCGACTAAGGAACGGACAAAGGACATTCTGAGAGTGGGAACGTGGAATGTGAGAGGAGTGAATGATGAAGTGAAAGAGAGAGAGATTGTTCAGGTGCTTGAGGATGCACGAGTGGATGTATGTGGATTGACTGAAACTAAATGGAATGATAAAAGGGTGAGATAATGGGAATATGATTTAGATATTTGTGCGAGAGTTAATGAGAATGAGAGGGCGAGAGAGGGAGTATGTCTGATGATAAGCAAGAAGTGGAAGGAGAATATAAGAGAGTATGGAACAGTGGGTGGAAGGATTGTATGGGTGAGGATGAAAGTAGGTATCGTACAAGCGTGGGCGACTGTATGTGCGTATGCTCCGACAGAGGACCGAGTGACAAGAGTGAAAGATGAGTTTTGGGCGAGAGTAGAAGCATGTATGGACAAATTTGAGAGGAGCGAGAGAGTGCTTTTGACTGGAGACATGAATAGCAAAGTTGGGAATGTACGAGTGGATGGAGTGGTTGGTCAGTGGGGTGTGCCAGCTGAAGTAGACGGGAATGGTAGTGCTTTGGTGGACATCTGTGCTGGTAAGGGGTTGGCGACAGCTAACATCTACTTTCGGCATAAGATGATCCACCAGTATACATGGAGAGGAATGAGGAGGATGGATGGTGAACTTGTCGAACGAAAGGCAATGATAGACTACGTGTGTGTGGATGAGCGAATGAGAAGACAAGTGTTGAATGCAAGAGTGTGGAGAGGGTGGGGGAATGGAGTCTCGAACCATCACTTAGTGATAGCCAAGGTAAAGCTGCAAAGAAAGTGGTTGAGGAGACGAAGGGGAAGACAGGAGGAAACAGCTCCTGTGAGAAGAATTGAGAATTTGCAAGATAGTGAGAAAATGGCAGAATATAAGAGCATAGTGGAAGAAAGATTGGGAAGGTATGAGCTAGAGCAGATGGAAGGGGTGGAAGACGTATGTAAGACATTCACGGAAGAGATAGGCACAGCGTGTGAGGTGGTTTGTGGAGTGAGGAGGAGATGCAGGGGTGTGCAAGGGACAGCATGGTGGAATGATGAGGTAAAACGAGCTGTGGAACAAAAGAAGAAGGCATATAGTGAATGGCTAGCGAGTAGAGGTAGGGGAGAAGATGAGAGAGAGAAGAGAGAGGTATATGTGAGCAAGAGAAGGGAGGTGAAGAGACTGGTGAAGGAGAGTAAGAAGAAAGTGGATGAAGAGTTTGGGAGGAATCTGAGTGTGAAATGGAGGGAGAGTAAGAAATTGTTTTGGAAAGAGGTAAAGAAAGTAAGGCAGTGTGAAAGGGGAAACAGTAGGGGAGTGAAAGATAGGAATAATAGATTGTTGGTGGCGAAGAGAGAGAAATTGAGGAGATGGAAGGAGCACTTTGAGGATTTGTTGAATGTAGAGAGTGAGAGCAGTGCGAGTATCAGTGGTTGGGGCATGGCTGGGAGAAGAAGAGATGAGAGGAGGGAGGAAGAGATCAGTAGGGCAGAAGTAGTTGAAGCAATGAAGAAGATCAAGTTGGGAAAGGCTCCAGGAATTGATGAAGTGTGTGGTAAAATGCTAAGGTATGGGGGTGAGATTGTTGTGGAGTGAATATGGAAGTTGTGTAAATTGGCTTGGGAAGAGGGAAGGGTTCCAGAGGACTGGAAATCAGGTATAATTGTTCCTTTACACAAAGGAAAAGCGGAGAGAGAAGTATGTGGTAACCATAGGGGTATTTGCCTTCTTAGTGTGACTGGTAAAATATATGGTAGAATACTCATTGATAGGGTTAGGCATATGACAGAGGAGCTAGTTGGAGAAGAACAAGGGGGATTTAGGAACGGAAAAAAGAGTGTGTAGATCAGATATTTGTTCTAAGATGTATAGTGGAGAAGTATCTAGAGAAGGGAAAGAAAGTGTATGGTGCCTTCATGGACTTGGAGAAAGCTTATGACAGAATAGATAGGTAAGGTATGTGGAAGGTATTAAGAATATATGGAGTGGAGAGGAAAGTGATGAGTGCTGTGAAGAGTATGTACGAAAGAGCTAGGGTTACGGTGCGAGTGGATGGTAAGCTGAATGAGTTCTTTGATTTCAATGTGGGACTGAAACAGGATTGTGTGATGTCTCCATGGCTGTTTAATATATACATGGATGGGGTTGTAAAGGAGGTGCAAGGTAGGGCAGTGGATGTGGGGGTGGCTCTAATGAATGAGGGTGAGATTTGGAAGATTCCAGTGTTGCTGTTTGCTGATGATAAAGTATTATTGAGTGAAGATCAATGGGAGTTGCAAGGTTTGGTGAATGAGTCTGGTACAGTGTGTAGGAGGAGGAATCTGAAAGTTAATGTAAACAAAAGTATAGTAATGATGTTTGAGAGGAGTGAAGTCACAGAATGTACAGTGAGGTTGGATGGTGAGGATATGGAGAATGTGAGTGCATTCAAGTACTTGGGTAATGTGATGAATAAGGATGGAACTATGGGGGATGAAGTGCGTGAAAGGGTACAGCAGGGAAGGAAGGATGTTGGTTCACTGAAAGGAGTGATGAGAATTAGGGAAGTGAGTATGGAAGTTAAGAAGTCACTGCATGATAGTATTGTGTTCCCTACCCTGAAGTATGGAAGCGAGGCGTGGACCTTGCAAGAGGGGAAAAAATCAAGAGTGAGAGCAGTGGAAATGAGTTACTTGAGAGGAGCATGTGGAGTGACATGGAGGGACAGGTTGGCGAATGAAGAAGTGAAGGAACGTTGTAGGATGGATGTGGATGTGGTTGAGAAGATTAGGAGAAATACACTGAGGTGGTTTGGACATGTGGAGAGAATGGAGAATGAAAGACTGACTAAGAGGGTGTATGTAGGTGAGGTGGAAGGAGGGAGAGGGAGAGGCAGACCGAGGATGAGGTGGAGGGATGGAGTTGAGAGGTATATGAGGGAGGGGGGGGTGAGTTGGGGGGAGGGTGGTTAAATGGTGGGTGACAGAGCGACTTGAAGGCGTTTTGTCGCTGCCACCTTTTGCGGGATTAGGGCGTCGGGCTATAGACAGATAGAGATAGATAGATATTTTACTAAAGATAAAAAATGGTTGTTGTGAATGAAGAAGAATGGGCGAGATTGAGGTGGTGTAGGGTAGGAGAGGTAAATGCAGTGAATTGGACTGTTACAAGTAGGGTGCTACGCTGCCAGTAAAAGATGAGGGAGCAAAAAATGAGTGAGAGGACAGGAAAGTGTAAGGCAGTGTTGAATGAGGGAAGGCTGTGGCAGGAATAAAATTATCGATTTATAAAATTTTATATTGGGTGGGAGTTTTCGAATCAATCTAGGGTGGAAGACAAGGATGGGACAGCAGTGTGGGTTTATAAAATCAACATTAGAAATCACATTTGCAGAACCCGCCGTTTGTGACAGTGAAAAATATCCTACTATTCCACGCAATTTTTTCATAATAATTGAATTTTTAGAGGTTTCTCAAGTACCGTGTAAATTTATCCCTGTACGTGTAGTGTCTGAGATACATGGATGTCATACTGACCCACTGTGTGTCTATGCCTTATCACATTTCGATCTTTCTTGTGTTTATTTTTTCAGTATTGAATAAGAACAGTTTGTTTCTGTGTTTGTGTTTGCTTCCAGGATTTAAGATTCAGTATTTGCACTGAACTCGTTTGTCAGTGAACTCATTCTATGAAGCAGGGTTCACTTATTGAATTACTCAGCCCCTCCCTTCACAGGTAAAAGCATCCATCGAGGAGAGAGGTGCTGAAATTCATGTTTCATCTTCATTATGAAGAAAAGAGCAACCTGAACATAATCATCTCATCCAGAACAGTAACAGAAATCTGGAACTATGAAATAGTCCAGACGAAGTACGAGTTCGATGTCTACCAACATCTCATTTTCTGCATAAAGAATGGCAAAGTCTTCTAAAGAACATCTCAAGGATGAGACAAACTTAGTAAACCATACTTAATTTAAGGTAAAATTACATGACCTGTTATATATTGCTCAAAGGGATGCACTTTCACTCATCAGTATTTTTGGAGACAATGAGTTTTTGACTGCTCAAAGACAGCCAAGTCACAAGGGGAAGATGGCAGCCTTGAATAACAAAGTTACCAAAACGGCAGCCAGGAAGCAGAAACGAGCAGAAACTGAGGCAAAATGCGTGAAAGAGAAGAAAAAAAAAAAATCAGAAATGCTACTGTAATTTAACAGTCCTCCTCATCTTCTGCCAGTGAAAGTGATGAGCCAAGGCCATTACTTGAGCAGAAGCCAGCACAGCATCCCTGAAGGAAAAACAGGAGTACAACTAATATAAATTTTAATGTTGTAAAAGCTCTGGATCGTACACAGGTAAGTGACAGGTCAGTAAGCCTTATTCCTTTTCATTTTGGTGTTCTGACTGGACAGAATGTGGACGGCTGTGTTTTAGTCTAAGTGGGATTTGTTAAAGTTTACTTCAATATATAGAAGCAAGGGTTGAAGATATCAAGGCCTCTTTTACAACAGAAACCCCATCTGTCCTGTACTTGGGTTGAAAATCAAAGATGGATGTGAACAGCAGGAAAAAAGTTGATCATTTGCCAATTCTTGTTTCTGGGGATTAAGGCTGCAGACTTCCTGTCATCCGAAAGATGAAAAATTCTAAAGCAGCTGAAACTTCAGAGGTCATCACTGAAGCACTGGATGGGTGGGGTGTACGAGACAGAAACAAAGTTTAGTGCTTTATCACAACAGCTATTAGTGCAGGAATTCGTGGTGTGTGTGTTTGCACTGAACTGGACATTGGACGAGATCTCATTTACTTCAATTGCTGTGATAACGTTCTGGAATTTGAGTTCAAGTTGTATTCTCCGCATCAGTAAATAGGGTGGAGTTTATTTTTAATCTTTTAGAATATTTCCTTCTTACCCCTTAATTTTGCTCGAATATGTGAAAAAAAAAATCAGGGAAAATATTAGAGAATTTGGCAAACATTTATCGGTAACTCAACAAGACTGATGTCCTGAATGCATCTAATAGGCCTAATGGTTCCACATAGAGCATTCTTGAATATAATGAATCATATCAATGTACCTAGCATGTTTTCAATATGGACGGTGGGTGTTAGCGCCGAAGTGGTGACATGTGGAGGTGTATGGTATGTAGGAGGACTGCTGGGCCTTGATAGCAGGCTGTGAAGCCTATGCCCAGAGTCGGACACATAAAAAAAAAAAACTCTGTGAACTAAATACATTAGCCAAGTCATATTATTTACCTCCGCCAAGGAGGTCATGTTTTTGCCGGCATTGGTTTGTTTGTCTGTTCGTCTGTTACGAGGATTAAACAGTAAATTACGAACGGATTTTGCTGAAAGTTTTTGAAGGGGTACAGTATGGCCTAAGGAACAATGCAGAAGATTTTGGTGGTGAACCGAACTGTCATCCGGATCCAGGAATTTTTTGTTTGCTTGTCCATACGATATCTCCAAAAGTTCTCAATGAATTGTAATGAAATTCGTGGAAGGTTGGCCCGTGGGCAAGAAAAGAAATTATTAAATTTGGGGGCGGATCCGGGTCCGGATCTGGATCCTGCAGTGGCACTGGCGGGGGTATGCTCTCTGAGTGCATTCTATTGTAGTTGTATCAAGAATGGTTCTGTATGTTAGCTGATAATGTAAGCTTGGTACGGTGTAGTTTTACGTGATGCTGCAATGTTCGGTATAAATTTTGAAGTAGAATTTCCAGTGTTATAAAATTTCTGTCCTGGTAACCCACTTGGGCAATACCATTTTTGTCCCATATATTTATAATGCAACTGTGTGTGTTTTACAGAATTAAAAAAAAAAAATCTATCATAAAAGAACTATACTGGTTCCACTGAAGCTTATTTGTAGCAAATGCTAATTGTTGCAACATATTTCTGATCAACTAAGCAACACGGAATTGCAGGTATATATATCTTGTTCTCTAAATACAGATGCCTATAAATGCTTACGTTTCATAACTCTGATTACGATTTCATTTTTTTTTTAACAAAACAGCCCCTGCAATTTGCATGTATTCATTTATAGAATCCTTTGTTGCTCTCCTTGAGTGAATTTGTCCTACGGTTTATTCGTCAGATTTGATTCACATGAGTCGAAAATGGCAGCTGCAACTAGATCCCAAACTCAAGTTTATCTACTTCGATCCACTGTTACTGAATTAACAGAAAGTATTTTCCCTTCACAATGCATGGCACTTGATTTCTTTCTACATCACTATCTAGAACTGAAGGAAATTATCCGACAGTCAACATCAGCTACAATAGCAGAAATCACAAAACTATGGCAGATTGTTGTGGAATATTCTCCCCACAGCATGGTGGGGAACGGGCAAACATGAGAGCCCGTCAGGGAAAATGCGAAATAAAGGCTCCACGAAGGAGCAAAGCGCGGACGGCAGACTGGCAGACAGGGCAAGGGCGGCAGAGGAAGGGAACGAGGCGATGGTGGTGAAGCAAAAGCCCGATGATCGAGGAGGCGAGGGGGAGAGAGCGGTAGACTGCACGGCGCCGATGGAAGGGGCGCCGGCATGCTCAGGTGGAAATCCCCAAACGACTCGGCGGTGGTTGGCGGCCGGCTGCTCGGTGTTCACAGAGGGCAGAGAGGGACGAGAGCGTGGTAGACTAAACGGCGCCGATGGAGAGGGCGCCGAAGATCAGATAGAAGGGTCCCGAACTCTGCCCTCAACCCCCATTCACTCGCACCAGCTCTCCACAGCAGCAGGTGGAAGCGTAGAGGGAAGGCCCAGTCCAGGTGGACACAAGGTCACAACCCCGGTCAAGGTAGTGGCGAAGGGAGGGTGATCGGCCATGGAAAGGGCGGACGAGCCTCTACCTCCTGGTGGGCTGACCAGGGCACTCCCGTAGGTGGAGAGGACAGGCCCGTCCTTCAGCTGAAACGGTTGCTGTGGAGGGCTGGTCCCGCCGGGAACAGCGGTGGAGAGGTGTTGCCTCGGCGAGAGGTGGGCTGCGAGACTATGGCAGAAGGCCAGAATCCCAGTGAGAGATCCTCAGAACTGCCAGACAAAACTAGACTGGACATTTGAAGTATGGCGTTTGCTTTAAAAGAACAAGGGGTGGCAGTCTGTAACACAGAAAGCCAGAGAAGCTGAGTTTGTCTCCAAGCCTGATTATCTCGTAGACATTGTTCATGCAGCAGCTCTGAGTATGATGACTATTGTTGACGACAAGGATTTTATGCTAGCTCAGCGTGAAAATGGAAGAAGAGGATCAATCGTTGGTAATGATGGAATATTATCTGCAAAATAAAAGCGTTCAGAAGACAGGAAGCAGCTGAATCTTGAAAGGCGTCATCGAATGGAAGATATGTAAGAAGGGAAACTGAAACAGTAGCACTGATATCATCTTCAGGAGCTAGCCCAAGTGATGAGGATGCAGGCAGCAGTCAGTACGAAACAGCAAGTGACCTAAGTGGTGGAGGCTGCACAATTCAGGCTTTGACAAAGAGAAAGCGTGATACGATAGAAAGAGTGTTATCACTCCATAACTTGCAGCAACTTTTGACAGTATGATGTCAGATCGGAAAGCAACATTTGGTATTGCTGAAACAACACAGACCTTAGGCCACAGCACTGATGGTCTTGCTGTCAATCGTGACTCGATTCGCAGACAGAGAATGAAGCACAGGGCTAAACAAGCAGCAGAATTAAAAGTTCCAAAATAATGTACCTTTTGGTTGTTCACTGGGATGGAAAATTTATTGCTGACCCGACTAGAAAAGAACAGGTTGAATGACTCCCAATAATTGTTTCTGAGAGAGGACTTTCTCAGTTACTAACAGTCCCCAGGCTGCCAAATGCAAGCGGCAGCCATCCACAGGGCATTGGAAGACTGGGGTATAGCCAACAGTGTTTGTGCTATGTGTTTTGATACAACCATCTCAAACCCTGGTCGGATTGCTGGCACTTGTTTCCTCTTGGAACAAAAGCTTGGTTAGGAGTTGCTGTCATTAGCATGTAGACATCACAACATGGAACTGGTCAGTGGCACAGTGTTTCAAGTTTGTCTGGGCATCAAATCATGTCCTTATGTTCCACCAATCAAGTGTTTCAAAGAATACTGAGCATTTGTTGATCAAGAGAAATATGAAACAGGAAAGGTGAACGATACTATATTTGGGTTAGTTGAAGACATTAGTGAAAGCACCGTCGAGTCCGCAATCAGACATTTGGAAGAGACCCAGCCAAGAGATGACTGTAGGGAATTTTTATTATTGGTCATTGTCTTTCTTGGAGCTGTTCCAGCAAGAGGAGTCCGATACATGGCGCCTGGGGCCATGCACCATGTTCGATGGATGTCTAAAGTTATTAATTCTGCATGACTCGTGGCCAATTCACTCTGACACCGAGAGAGAAAAAGGGACTACAAGAGGTGTGTGTTTTTTGCAGTGCATGTTTATCAAAAGGATTGGATAATGGCTCCCCTAGCAGCCAGTGCTCCATACAATGACTTCCTGCTGTTGAAATCACTTCTGAATTACTTCACAATCAACCCTGCAATGTCAAAGGCTATATCACAGATGTTTTCTAATCCCTTGTGATACCTGTCACTGGAAATAATTGAACTGGCCCCATAGACTGTAGCACCAGTCGAGCAGGGCAGTACTCCCGAGGTGGATGGAAAGCTGATGACAGGGAGTGCTGGAGCTCCCGTTTCATCAGCCCTCAGGACTAGTTCCTGACCATCCCCCTTTGCTGAACTTTTTCAGTGTCTCAGTTACACAGAGAGTAGGCCAGCATGCTCTCCAGTACAAATTTCTCTAACTATCTTCACCACACTGCATGCACAGTACACACTACACTTCCTATTCAAAATTTACCAAAATGGCGTCGTCTTATCAAGCCTCGGAGTCCCCAGGGGGGGGGACCATAAATGCCCCCACCATCTGCCCGTCTCCCGGTGACGACTCAGGGTGCCTGGAACCACGGTCTGACTCTCTTCTTCTTCATTTCTGCAACATTCGCGGCCTTTCCTCTAACTTTCGCTCTGTTGAGCACCACCTCTCCTCCTCTAAACCTCACCTTCTTTTTCTAACGGAGACTCAGCTGTCTGAGACAACTGACAGCAAACCCTTTTCTGTATCCTCCTACTTTCTCTATACTCATTTCAAAGCCAAAGGTGGCTGTTGTGTATATATACGCAACGACTTATCTTGCTCTCGTGTTCCTGAACTTGATTCTTCTGAATTCTCCACACTCTGGCTTCGGCTTTCCTGTCATTCTCTGACTAAATATATCTGTGCTGTTTACTTATCCCCTAATTCTACTGACTATCAAAAATTCTTCGACTATCTTACTTCTACGATGGAACACATTCTATCCATTTCTCCTTTCTCTGAAATCTCCATTCTTGGAGATTTCAATGTTCACCACCACCTTTGGCTCTCCTCTCCTTTCACAGATCCACCTGGTGAACAAGCCTACATCTTTTCTATCCTTAATGACCTAGAGCAGCTTGTACAGCACCCTACCCGTATCCCTGACCGCCTTGGTGAGAGCTCCAACATACTTGACCTCTTCCTCACAACTAATCCTTCTGCTTACTCTGTTAATCTTTTCTCTCCGTTGGGCTCCTCCGATCACAACCTTATTACCTTAACCTGTCCTATCACTCCGGTACGGCCTGTGGACCCTCCAGTGAAACGTCGTCTGTGGCATTTTGGAGCCGCGGACTGGGAGGCCCTCAGGCAGTACTTCTTTGATTTTCCCTGGAATGATTATTGCTTCCGTGGCCGGGAGCCATCTGAGTGTGCCTTGCGCATTACGGAGGTTATTCTCTCGGGCATGGAAGCATACATTCCTTTCTCATATCCTTTGACTAATGCAAGAAAGCCTTGGTTTAATCACGCTTGTTCTAATGCTGTCCGCAACAAGGAGAGGGCCTACAAAAGGTACCGGAGCCAACCCACCCCTGAATCACATCATCTTTACGTTTCTGCCCGGAATCGTGCTAAGTCTGTTCTTCGCTCTACTAAAAATAATTTCATCCATACTAAATGCTCTCAACTCTCCGACTCGAATTCTTCCCACTCCTTCTGGCATCTTGCCAAAAATCTTTCTAACAACTTTACCTCATCATCCTTCCCTCCTCTTTTCTACTCTGATGGTTCTGTAGCTATTTCTTCTACTGATAAAGCAGATCTCTTCACACAGACTTTCTCCTCCAATTCTACCTTAGACGATTCCGGTGCTGTTCCTCCATCACTTCCCCCCTCTGACTTCCTCATGGCTGACATTAAAATTTCTTCAGTTGATGTATTTTCTGCCATCACTGGCCTCAGTACTAACAAGGCATATGGGCCGGATGGGGTCCCTCCTGTTGTTCTCAAGAACTGTGCTTCTGTGCTTACACCCTGCCTAGGCAAACTCTTTCGCCTTTGTCTGTCAACTTGTACCTTTCCTTCTTGCTGGAAGTTTGCTCTCATTCAGCCAGTCCCAAAGAAGGGTGACCACTCCCAACCCTCCAACTATCGTCCAAGTGCTTTAACGTCCTGTATTTCAAAAGTTTTCGAGTCAATTCTTAATAGAAAAATTTTAAGGCATCTTTCCTATCACAACCTTCTTTCCGATCGTCAGTATGGGTTCCGTCAGGGACGCTCCACTGGCGATCTTCTCACCTACCTTTCAGACTCCTGGTCATCCTCCTTTCGGGACTTTGGCGAAAGCTTTGCCATTGCACTTGACATCTCTAAGGCTTTCGATCGAGTCTGGCATAAATCTTTAATATCCAAACTGCCCTCCTACGGTTTCTATCCTTCTATCTGTGCCTTCATCGCAAGCTTCCTTTCTGGTCGTTCTATAGCCGCTGTTGTAGACGGCCATCGTTCTTCTCCTAGATCTATCAACAGTGGTGTCCCTCAGGGCTCTGTCCTATCACCAACTCTCTTCCTTTTATTCATCAATGATCTTCTAAGCTGTACATCTAACCCTATCCACTCATACGCTGACGACTCCACCCTTCACCTTTCCATTCGGTTCCCGCAACGCCCATCTCAACAGTTACTTCAACAAGCAAGGGATGAGGCTATGGCACACCTAATGTCTGATTTGGCTCGTATCTCTGACTGGGGTAAAAATAATATGGTTGTCTTTAATGCATCTAAGACTCAGTTCTTACACCTATCAACCCGACAAAATCTTCCACAGGTATACCCACTAATGTTTAATAATATTCAGCTTAATCCTGCATCATCCTTGAACATGCTTGGGGTTTCATTTACTCGGGACTTATCTTGGAAAGATCATATTACATCTCTTGTAAAATCTGCTTCCAAGAGATTGGGTGTGCTAAGCCGACTCTGCTCTTTCTTTACCCCTGCACAATTGTTGACTCTATACAGGGGTTTTATCCGCCCCTGTGTGGAGTACAACTCTCATGTGTGGGGAGGCTCCCCACATACAGCTCTTCTCAATAGGGTGGAGTCAAAGGCTTTTCGTCTCATTAACTCTCCTCCTCTTACTGACTCCCTTCAACCTTTGTCTCTTCGCCGCACTGTTGCATCTTTATCTCTTTTCTATCGCTACTTTAATGATCACTGCTCCTCTGAACTGTCTGCTTGCATTCCTCCACCTCTACGACGGGCGCGTAGCACCCGTCTGGCAGCAAACTCTCATCCTTTTTCTGTCCAACTCTCTAATGCAAGAGTTAACCGTTACTCCCAGTCTTACATTTATGCAACAGGTCAGCTCTGGAACTGTCTCCCTCTGTCTGTATTTCCTCCTGCCTATGATCTCCAGTCTTTCAAACGCAGTGTGTCCAGGCATCTCAAAATGATTGGATCTTGAATTTGGCTCTATATTGTATTTTGTTTTTCTCTTGGAGGGAACTGTTACTGCGGGCTCATGGCCTTTGGTTCCTTCTTCCTCGCATAAAAAAAAAAAAAAAAAAATTTGACAGCCAAGTAACTACTTCAACAAAGAAGCTGATGGTGTGTGCCATGAAAAAGGATAAAGTTGATCAGGGTCATTCAAAACGATTCTACTGTATGTTAATTTAAATTCATTCAGGAAAGAGACGATTTTGTCTCAGTCAAGAGCGTGACTCTGTTTAAAATGGAGTTTTAAAATGACGGAGGTTCCAAGCACATTTCTCGAAGTCGATCCAGACATGTGGGAGAAACGGGGATACTTCCAAGAAGTATAAGGAGTGTCCAAGCCATCAATGAGTTGCATAATCATGGTGAACGTGGTGTTGCTCTGATTTAAGAATACGGTGGCCTTCTGACAAAGGACGAGTCATAACTTCAGTACTTATTACAAATCACGGAGTAGCATCGGAAGCTTCATCCAGACAGCAAAAGACATACACTGATTGGACTCTGTGGACTACATTGATTTTGTTGAATATCTACTGCCTTTAAGACATCTTAAAGTTACTCATAAAAAAAATGAGAGTTGACCGTAATATTCTATTGTCATTAGGTTTATTTAACGGTTGGGATGCTTCGTTGTGAAGAATGGTTGAGTTGGTGAGATTTATTACTAGTTATGCGTGGTTTCTACTAATTTTAAAGTGATGGGGGGATTCGGTAGTTTTGGACTTCAAATAAGTTATATGCTAAAGACTTTTAAATTATAGCTCTAACTCAATTGCTGTCAGTCTTACAGTAAACTGTTAGAGGGAATGAACAATTCACACCAACTTGCATTAAGTCAATAATGTGGAGCTGAGTAATGCTGCTGTCAATGGAGAAGAAAGACTGCCATGGAATATCACGTAGATAAAAATCTATATTCATCCCAGTCTGCTTTATCAAAGTGCCATCTGGTCACCATGATTGGTTCAGAATGGGAGGTTTGGGGGAACTGGTGAATCAGTCTTTAGTGAGACTGTGGTCGGAGGATCCAACCGGTGACAGTACTTCTATCGTGAATTGATCTGGGTTACTTGTGATGAACAGGTCCAAGAGACAGGCACGATAGTCAGAATTATCTGGTATTATGGTTAGTTGTTTTACCAGTTGCGTGAGATTAAACGATTCTGCAAACGACTCATATTCTAGACTAGTACAATCAGTTCTTTTCATGGCAAAGTTTTATATTCATCCTTTGCATCCTGCCCGAAAACCGATTTTTACTGCAAAGCAGGATCTTCCGCCTCTTGAAAGTCTGGAGAAATGTAAAATTCTTGCCCACTGCACTGCTGGATTCAAGTGTTTCAGTGGCCATCTGTGGTATCTTTTAGAGGTGAATATTGCATTGACACTGGTCGATCATCAGTTGACGTCACTGTTAAGCAGTGGATGAGTGAGAGCATCAATAATGTTGAAGGATAAGAAGAGACTTGTTATTGAAACACCAAGAAAAACTCTTGATGATTTTGTTTGACCCGGGCACTTAATTTTATTTTCAACATTCTTGAGCTCCCTTTATCATTTCTGAATGTGATCCCTACTGACTGGGAGCAGGGTGAGTCATTCAAGGCATTGCAGCTGGATTCGTCTCTCAATTTCGCCAGTGATAATGCAGAACGAGCGGTGTCACTCATGCAGTCCTTCACCACAAGAGCCAAAACAAAAGATGAGTAGCAAATGTAATACCTCTCTCAAGTAGTTGAGGTGCATAGATGAGCATTCCCAAACGCCTCAAAAGCTTTTCTGCAGAAGTGATCCGTTTCTGTGTACTGTATTCTTTCTTTCAATGTAAAAATCCATTTATTCTTTTTTTTTTCTTTTTCACAAATTTTTAGGAAAACTTGTATTTCTGTAATAACAGAAAAAAAAGATAAAAATGTAAGGTGGGATGTGATTAACATACCCTGGCAAGTAATGAAGTGATTTACCAGACATAGTAAATCGGGAGATATGTTCAGTTTTGGTTGTGTATTGGCTTAGATTGATATAATGGATCGCATGGTGGGATGGGGATTAAAGGACTTTCACTTTCTCCACTTTCCACACGTCTAGTTACGGTTCTACACACACCAGTAATTGATGAAAAGGACTTGGAGCAGGCAATGTTGTATTATTCAATAACTGTGTACAGTGTGAAAACTTTGGTGGCTTCAACAACTGAAATGCAACGAATTTCATTTAAATTTTGCATGAGGTAGTTTTTAAATGAACCTCGTAAAATAATGAATTAAGCATTATAATTTAGTTCAATAAAACTTCACATCCTAGATTATAAAAGCACTCTAATGGGACAGGTTGATATGGTGGTAGGGAACGTCTTGGGTAATATTGCCTATGAATGAGAGTTCTTGTAGGCTGGACGGTATGACTGTGTGGATGCTTTACATCACAATTCACTCCAAGCATACCGAGCAGAAAATCCAATGAAGTAAATATGCGTCATTGTTATGTATCTTGTGTTATGATGCGTTAAAAGGTAAACAGAAATAATAGCGATATCCTTCCCTATGGAACAATACAAATCAAATGTGCGAGGAGTGGCAATGAGAAATCTGAGAGGAGTGAATGGAGGCACGTAGAAATTAAAACAAAATGAGGAAGCTTGGGAACATTGTAGTGTTCATATAGATGTGAAAGGAACAGTTGGTAATACTCCGGTATAATTTAGCCATGTAGAAAGAATAATCGATTGACTAAGAGAGCGTATGTAAGTGAAGCAGAGGTGGCTATTGAGGATGAGGATGAGGAATAGGACGGGAAGGATGAAGGGGCTGTTAGTTGGAGAGTGGGAAGGTTGGTGGCGGTGGACAGGGTGACATGGAGGGGATTTGTTTGTAGCCACTAATTTCAACATGCACTGGTAAGCAATACCTCGGCTCTTAAAGTGAGTGAACATTTCTACCCAGCGCTGGTTTGTTGGTAAATCAGCTGCATTCTGTTCAATTACATTTTCCTCAGAGCAGTAATATAATTCTTGACGTAACAAAACTCATCAAATAACTCAGTATCAAACTCTGAGACATAAAATTTCTTTGTTGCAGCAAAATCCATTGCTTATTTTCTACGTCTTGCTTTTTTGGTGACTGCTTTAATGAGGCCCACTGCATATGAGCAACGTCATGCAAGTGACCTGACCACTGGCTTAAGTTCCGAATGCACGCATTATAAAAATCTGTAGCTCGTTTCTTCAGTTCAGATGAGTCAGTGAGTCCGTCTTCTTGTAGTTTCCTTGCCAGAACCCATACTGAATGGGGCAAAAATACCCTGTCCTCGTTGGATTAGAGACTCTACTTCGGATCATTAACTGCAGTCATAACTTCCACTGCTGTTGTATCTTCCCTTCAATACCTGAGATGACTTGATGGAAAGTGTTTGACTAACTATGCACAAAATTAAGCCAGACTATCTGCACAGGGGTCCTCAATAAATTCTATAGAATAACACGGCATTTAATTTGGCTCAGAAAATTTTACTTTAAGTCAGAAAACTTTCTAAGAATTAACTCTACTGCAGGCATTAGTGCTAACCATCCTGTTTCACTGTACCTCAGTAGTTGTAAGTCTACAGCAGGCATTAGTGGTAACCATCCTGTTTCACTGTACCTCAGTAGTTGTAACTCTACAGCAGGCATTAGTGCTAACCATCCTGTTTCACTGTACCTCAGTAGTTGTAACTCTACAGCAGGCATTAGTGCTAACCATCCTGTTTCACTATACATCAGTAGTTGTTTGTATTCAATTTCCACAAAATCGCTAAGACCTTCAAATTTTCTACTCCGAGAAAAAGCAGAAATATATCTTAACAACAACTGCTTCTACATCAACTGCCAAGCAGTTGCAGGCAATCTGCACGGCATTATGCAAAATATGGGCACTACATCCAGTACCAATCAACTCTCTGCACAAGCAAATATTAAGTTTCCTGAAAATGTTATTAACTTCTTTTCTTTGAACTCCACCTGAATTATAGTTTGTGTTATCACCACATAAAGCAACTAATTTCTTATGAAAGTTATGCTTTTGGATAATATCTGTTATTTAGTTTACCACAGTATCCGAGGGTTCTCCAGGCTGAGACTGAAAGTCAATGAGTTTTACTTGTGCACGTTCACAGGGCTTAAAGAAACAAACCAGCCCAGGAATGAGTCTGGTGTTGCCATGATTGCTTGCATCTGTTAATATCGTTAAATAATGAGCATCTTTCAACTCTTATCCAGTTCTGATAAGGCAAATGAGGTAAATATATTTATAATTGTTGTATAACATTTTGTTCTGACACATCTGAATTTGGATCAAAGCATTTCTGAAATATTTTATAGTCACAGTCAGTAGATCAGAAGCTTTGACTTTCCATGACTGTTTGGTAGACCCATAAGCCCTCAACAGCAGCCACCTGCAGATCGTTACTTCTAGAGGACTTTTAAAGAGAGCTATATGAGGCAATGGCATCGACATCTTCGTGTTTCTGTGATACTGAATGCTTAACAATATCATTATCACCACCATGTGCAATGTTTAAGTCTCGGTTACATTTTATGCAGCACCATACATCACTTTTCTCTCTCTGATTTTGTAAAAAAAAAAGGGGTAATTTGGATGCAGGGAACAATTTTAAGTACACTTTCGCTTAGTCTTTTTCCTAACCAGTGTAGCTGTCTCTCAAACACAGTATTAACTTTCGTGGTTTTCACTGCGTATCACTCGTGTAGTACTCTCAGATGACTTGAACAACACTTCACCGGTGAGTAGCGGGGAGACTGGGGTGACTGGCATGAGGAGAAATCATGACTAGGACACGATCGGTATTCGTCCAGAAACCGTCCTTTATACATTAGAACTAAATTAATCAAAATAAAGCACCAAGAAGAACTTAACTGTCGAACTATATTCATTTAGTTTAATTTTAACAAAGCTTATTTGTTCGTTAGTGAAGAGGGACATTTAGGGACAAATTGTGAAAATGCGTGACATATCGGGACGCCATTAAAATGCGGGACTCTTGTTGAAGAATAGGGACTGTCCCACTCAAATCTGGCGTCTGGTCTCCTGAAACTGCTACCTCTGTATGTCCTTGACAGACTACCAGTCTGTTATGAAGGCATTACAAAGAATGGCGACTTGGAAATGTGGTCCCACCTAAAAGGCCTTAATTCACCTACACTAAAATCAGATGCGGAAGTGATGATAGGGTGTAATGTACCATAAGCCATGGGAAGTAATTTGCTGTCCAGAATGGAAGGGTTGTTTTGTAATGAAAACACTAAATTTGGATGGACAGGTTGTGGGTCACTGACAGGTTCTACAGAACGTAATGATAAAACATGTGGTGTAAAAGTGGATTATGTGAGCACTGAACAGATGTTACTTTAACTGTATAGTCACGAGTTCCAACACCGAAATTCTGAAAGAAAGGGCTTGTCTGTGGAAGATAGGAAGTGTATCATTAAAGTGGAGAATGATTCTTTAATGTTAAATGGGCTTATATAATAACATTGCCTTTCAGGAATGATATCCCAAATAATAGATTTTTGTCACTGAAAAGGTCAGAAAGTCAAAAGAAAAGTTTTGTTGTTAATGAAATGGATTTATCAGACTACTGTGCATTTATATATGGCATGACAGACAATGGGTAATCAGAGAAGGTTCGGAAAAAAAATTGGAAACATTGGTAAAGTTTGGTATCTTCTTATTGGTGTCTGTTATCCTCAGAAACCTGATTAGGTTCAAATAGTTTTTGTGTATGCTGCGAGTTGCCAAGGAATTGCCTAATGATTCATTGTTGCAAGGCTCAGAATTTACCAAACTTTGTAACTGAACTCTTGATTAGATCGTGACAGGATCTGTATGCCTTTACGGCAGTCATTGATTCACTATTTTACCACATGAATGTTCGTATTACAGATAGGGATTACTTAAGATTTTTGTGCTGGGCGAATAGTAATTTTCATAATTTTCCTAATGAGTATCGCGTGACATCTCATCCTCATAGAGGAAACTCTTCACCTAGTTATGTAAATTATTCTCTTTATAAGACTTAGAAAGATTATAAATATCAGTACAGAAAGGAAAACCAGCAAGCCATACTAAATAATATTTATGTAGACGATTGTATCAAAGGGAATTGTTCTGATGGCATGAGGTGAAAGATCGTTGTGGTAATGATGGGTTTCTATCTATCTATCTATTGCCAGACGCCTCAATCCCGTTTGGGGTGGCCACAAACAAATCGCCTCCAAGTCGCCCTGTCCCCCGCCATTTCACTGCCCTGCTCCCAACTCACACCCCCCTCTCTCATATACCTCTCCACCCCATCCCTCCATCTCATCCTCGGTCTCCCCCTCCCTCTTCCACCCTCCACCTCACTCACATACACTCTCTTCGTCAATCTTTCACCCTCCATCTTCTCCACATGGCCAAACCACCTCAGTGTGTTCCTCACAACGCTTCCTATCACATCCACATCCACACCACAACGCTCCTTTATATCCTCATTCGTCAGCCTGTCTCTCCACGTGACTCCACAGGCTCCTCTTAAATAACTCATTTCCACTGCTCTCACTCTTGACTTGTGTCCTTCCAACAATGTCCAAGCTTCACTTCCGTACGTTAGAGTTGGTATCACAATACTGTCATGTAGTAACTTTTACTTCCATGCTCACTTCCCTGTTTCTTATCACTGCTTTTAAGGAACCAGCAACCTTTCTTCCCTGCTGTACCCTTTCAAGCACTTCACCCTCCAAACCTCCATCCTTACTCATCACACTACCCAAATACTTAAACGTACTCACATTTTCCAATTCCTCACCATCCAACCTCGCTGTACATTCACTGACTTCACCTCTCTCAAAGACCATCACTTTACTCTTCCCTACATTCACCTTTAGGTTCCGTTTCTTACACACTCTCTCAAACTCATCCACCAAGCCTTGCAGCTCCCCTTCGTCTTCACTCAACAACACAGTATCATCTGTAAACAACAGTACAGGGAGTTTCCAAACACTATCCTCTCTCACCAGGGCCACTCCAACATCCACTACCCTACCTTGTACCTCTTTTATTACCCCATCCATGTACAGATTGAACAACCATGGAGACATGACACATCCCTGTTTCAAACCAACTTTCACAGAGAAAAATTCACTTAGTTCACCATCCACACGCACTGCAGCCTTCGCACCATCGTACATACTCTTCACAGCATTCAACAACTTCCCATCTACTCCATATATTCTTAACACTTTCCACAATCCTTGTCTATCCACCCTGTCATATGCTTTCT
The DNA here is from genome assembly GCF_032717465.1 of Coenobita brevimanus. Classification (NCBI taxonomy): domain Eukaryota; kingdom Metazoa; phylum Arthropoda; class Malacostraca; order Decapoda; family Coenobitidae; genus Coenobita; species Coenobita brevimanus. The sequence continues at coordinate 19,637,314 of NC_136968.1, read as the reverse complement.
CCAAATCCATGAAAGCCGCATACAACTTCTTTCCCTTCTCTAGAAACTTTTCCACTAAAGATCTAAGAATGAATATCTGATCTACACAACCTCTTCCCTTCCTAAAGCCTCCCTGTTCTTCTCCAACTAATTTCTCTGTTCTTTCTCTAACTCTGTCTATAAGTAACCTACCATACACTTTTCCTATTATACTAAGAAGACAAATGCCCCTATGATTACCACACACTTCTTTTTCCCCTTTTCCTTTGTACAAGGGAATAATTATACCTGACTTCCAATCCTCCGGGACTCTACCTTCCTCCCAGGCCAATCTGCACATCTTCCACATCCATTCTACTACTATCTCTCCCCCATGCTTCAGCATTTCACCACACACTCCATCAATTCCTGGGGCTTTCCCCGATTTAACTTTCTTCATTGCTTCCACAACTTCTATCCTACTGATTTCTTCCTGTCTTCTCACCTCCCTCCTTCTCCCAGCCATTCCCCAGCCACTTATACTCGCATTACTTCCATCCTCCACGTTCAACAATTCCTTATAGTGTTCTCTCCATCTGCTCACTTTTTCTCCCTTCTCCACTAGTAATCTACCATTTTTATCTTTCACTCCCCTGCTAACTTCACTTCCACCCTGTCTTACTCTTTTCACTTCTCTCCAGAACATTTTCTTACAGTCCCTCCACTTTACACTCAAATTCCTTCCAAATTCCTCATCCACTCTCTTCTTACTCTCTCTTACTAATCTTTTCACCTCTCTCTTCCTTTCCACATATAACTCTCTTTCGCCTCTCAACTTCTTCCACGCCCCTATTTCTCATCCATTCATTGTATGCTTTCTTCTTTTGTGCCACAGCCTGTTTCACCTCTTCAGTCCACCAAGCTGTTCCTTGCACCCCCCTCCGTCTTCTCTTCCTTCCACACACCACATCACATGCTGCACATATTTCTTCTGTAAATATCCTACACACATCTTCCACGTCTCCAATCTGCTCCAATTCATATTTGCCCAATCGTTCCTCCACTTCTCTCTTATACTCTGCCTTTTTCTCATCCTCTTGTAACCTTTCCACTCTCCTTGCAACTACTCCTTCCTCTCGTCTTTCCCTTCTTCTATTCCTCCATCTTACTTGCAACCTAATTCTGGCCACCACCAAGTAGTGGTCAGAAAGTCCACTCCCCCAACCTCTATACACTCTTGCATCCTTTACACATCTTCGCATCCTTTCGTCCACACACACATAATCAATCATTGCCTTCCTTTCATTCATTAACTAAGTTTGTTAGCAATAGTATAAAACCATTACAGTCTTTTCCTCTGTGTGGTCTTCGTTAACTGATAAAAGATATACTTCTGCTGTTATTAAATCTTGTCTTGGCAATGGAAAAACCTTTAGAATTACTCGAGTAGTAGAATTTTGAGAGGGACACGTTCACTTTCATTTTGAGGAATATGGTTAAACCAGCCACAAAGAGAGATTTGTTGTTTATACCTCGGTTTGTTTATGACTCATTGGGTAATGCTGCTCCTTTCATATTAAAAAGGAATGTTATTCTTAAAGAACTTTGTGTATTACAATTAGAAAATACTGAAAGGAACGCCGTATTAGCAGCTTATACGGTGTGTATTATGAAAGGATGAATTAAACATTTTAGATTAGATCTCTTTACACAGGTGCAATGAACCTAAAAATCTGGGGAATGTCACATTTTCGTCAGGTGCATCAATTTTTCAAATGCCAGTGATAAGGGATATTGAACCGTAAATCTGAAAAAAAAAAAAAAAAACTATAATGGGAAGGATAGAGTTCATTCTCCTTTCTCATTGGGAAATCTGAAGTTGCACCTTTGAAAAGTATCACCATTCCTTGGCTGGAGTTACCAACAGCCACTACACCTGCTATACGAGTAAATCAGTTGGGTGAAAGAGCCTTTGAGATTCTCTTAAGCAAGGTATTGTTCTGTACTAACAGCACAACCGTACTAGGGCAAATTAAGTGAGAGGACTCGCTTCTCCACGTTTGT